>NC_079200.1:6075864-6153364 GCF_029499605.1 Hyla sarda
TATATATATCTCTCTGTGTGTGTATATATATATATATATATATATATATATATATATATATATATATATATATAAAATCTCTCCTCTCCTCTGTATATATATATATATATATATAGATCTCCTCTCCTCTGTGTGTATATATATATATATATATATATATATATATATATATATATATATAAAATCTCTCCTCTCCTCTGTATATATATATAGATCTCCTCTCCTCTGTGTGTGTATATATATATATATATAGATAGATAGATAGATATATATATAGATCTCCTCTCCTCTGTATGTATATATATATATATATATATATATATATATATATATATATATATATATATATAGATCTCCTCTCCTCTGTGTGTGTGTGTATATGTATATATATATAGATCTCCTCTCCTCTGTATATATATATGTATATATATATATATATAGATCTCCTCTCCTCTGTATATATATATATATATATATATATGTATATATATATATATATATAGATCTCCTCTCCTCTGTATATATAGATCTCCTCTCCTCTGTATATATATATATATATTGCAGTAACACAGGTTTTCCTATACACATGTTTATTCCCTTTGTGTGTATTGGAACTAAACCAAAAATGGAGGAAAAAAGCAAATTGTACATAATGTCACCAAACTGCAAAAATGGTCCGGACACAATTATTGGCACCTTTAAAAATTGTGGATAAATAAGATTGTTTCCAGCATGTGATGTTCCTTTATACTCACCTGGGGGCAAGTAACAGGTGTGGGCAATATAACAATCACACCTGAGAGCAGATAAAAAGGAGAGAAGTTCACTTAGTCTTTGCATTGTGTGTCTGTGTGTGTCACACTAAGCATGGACAACAGAAAGAGGAGAAGAGAACTGTCTGAGGACTTGAGAACAAACATTTTGGGAAAATATCAACAATCTCAGGTTACAATTCCATCTCCAGAGATCTAGATTTGTCTTTGTCCACAGTGCGCAACATTATCAAAAAGTTTACACCCCATGGCACTGTAGATAATCTCCCTGGGCGTGGACGGAAGAGAAAAACCGATGAAAGGTGTCAATGCAGGATAGTCCGGATGGTGGATAAGCAGCCCCAAACAAGTTCCAAAGATATTCAAGCTATCCTGCAGGCTCAGGGAGCATCAGTGTCAGCGCGAACTATCCGTCCACATTTAAATGAAATGAAACGCTATGGAGGAGACCCAGGAGGACCCCCACTATGGAGGAGACCCCAGGAGGACCCCACTGTGGAGGAGACCCAGGAGGACCCCACTGTGGAGGAGACCCAGGTGGACCCCACTGTGGAGGAGACCCAGGTGGACCCCACTGTGGAGGAGACCCAGGTGGACCCCACTGTGGAGGAGACCCAGGTGGACCCCACTGTGGAGGAGACCCAGGTGGACCCCACTGTGGAGGAGACCCAGGTGGACCCCACTGTGGAGGAGACCCAGGTGGACCCCACTGTGGAGGAGACCCAGGTGGACCCCACTGTGGAGGAGACCCAGGTGGACCCCACTGTGGAGGAGACCCAGGTGGACCCCACTGTGGAGGAGACCCAGGTGGCCCCCACTGTGGAGGAGACCCAGGAGGCCCCCACTGTGGAGGAGACCCAGGAGGCCCCCACTGTGGAGGAGACCCAGGAGGACCCCACTGTGGAGGAGACCCAGGAGGACCCCACTGTGGAGGAGACCCAGGAGGACCCCACTGTGGAAGAGACCCAGGAGGACCCCACTGTGGAGGAGACCCAGGAGGACCCCACTGCTGACACAGATATAAAAAAAGAGAGACTATATTTTACCAAAATGAACTTGAGTAACCAAAATCCTTCTGGGAAAACGTCTTGTGGACAGATGAGACCAAGATAGATCTTTTTGGTAAAGCCCATCATTCTACTGTTTACCGAAAACGTAATGAGGCCTACAAAGAAAAGAACACAGTACCTACAGTGACATATGGTGGAGGTCAGTGATGTTTTGGGTTGTTTTGCTGCCTCTGGCACTGGGGGCCTTGAATGTGTACAAGACATCATGAAATCTGAGGATTACCAATGGATTTTGGGTCGCACTGTACAGCCCAGTGTCACAAAGCTGGGTTTGTGTCCGAGATCTTGGGTCTTCCAGCAGGACAATGACCCCAAACATACGTCAAAAAGCCCCAGAAATGGACGACAACAAAGCACTGGAGAGTTCTGAAGTGTCAGCAATGAGTCCAGATCTAAATCCCATTGATCACCTGTGGAGAGATCTTATAATTACTGTTGGGAAAAGGCGCCGTCCAATAAGAGACTGGGAGCAGTTTGTAAAGGAAGAGTGGTCCAACATTCCGGCTGAGAGGTGTAAGAAGCTTATTGATGGTTATAGGAAGAGTGGTCCAACATTCCGGCTGAGAGGTGTATGGAGCTTATTGATGGTTATAGGAAGAGTGGTCCAACATTCCGGCTGAGAGGTGTAAGAAGCTTATTGATGGTTATAGGAAGAGTGGTCCAACATTCCGGCTGAGAGGTGTAAGAAGCTTATTGATGGTTATAGAAAGACACTGATTTCAGTTATTTTTTCCAAAGGGTGCAACCAAATATTAAGTTAAGGGGCCAATAATTGTGTCCGGACCATTTTTGGAGTTTGGTGACATTATGTCCAATTTGCTTTTTTCCTTCCCTTTTTTGCTTTAGTTCCAATACACACAAAGGGAATAAACATGTGTATAGCAAAACCTGTTACTGCAATCCTTTCCTGTGAGGAATACTTCAATTTATTGCAAAAATTTCAGGGGTGCCAACATATGCGGCCATGACTGTATATATTATATACCCCCCCCCATACATACATACATATACATATATACACATACACAAACACTATGGGGGACATTTATCATAAGCTTTATACCACTTCAATGTTCTAAAATGTACCTGCAAATTTTGTGCAATTTTTTGGGTGCAATTTTCATTAGAACATCTTTGAGCTCTACTGTTTGGTGCACTGTACACCATTTTTTGCAGTGGAGCTGTATTTATTATTTGCGCAAGTTAAATTAAGAAGTGTGTTTTGTGTTTAGTTTTTATTGTGCAAACCTACACCACCTAATAGGACACATACAAAAGTGTCAGATATAGAGCACGAAGCTTAACCCCTTAAGGACTCAGCCCATTTGGACCTTAAGGACGAAGACCATTTTATTTTTACGTTTTTTGTTTTTTCCTCCTCCTCTTCAAAAAATCATAACTCTTTTATATTTTCATGCACAGACTAGTATGAGGGCTTGTTTTTTGCGCGACCAGTTGTCCGTTGTAATGCCATCACTCGCTTTACCATAAAATGTATGGCGCAACCAAAAAAAATGTGTGGGGAAATTAAAAAGAAAACCACATTTTGCAACTTTTGGAAGGTTTTGTTTTCACGCCGTACAATTTATGGTAAAAGTGAGGTGTGTTTTATTCTCTGGGTCAATACGATTAAAATGATACCCATGATTATACACTTTTCTATTACTGTTGCACTTAAAAAAAAAAAGTTTTAACCAAATTAGTACGATTAAAATCCCCCTATTTTGAAGACCTATAACTTTTTCATTTTTCCATATAAGCGGCGGTATGAGTGCTCATTTTTTGCGCCGTGATCTGTACTTTTTATTGATACCATATTTGCTTATACAAAACTTTTATTACATATTTTATAAATTTTTTTGGGAATAAAATGTTATAAAAAAGCTGCTATTTTGGACTTTTTTTACGTTCATGCCGTTCACCGTACGGGATCATTTACATTTTATTTTAATAGTACGGATAGTTACGCGCGTCGCGATACCAAATATGTATATAAAATATTTTTTTTTACACTCTTTGGGGGTAAAATAGGGAAAATGGGACAATTTACGTTTTTATTGGGGGAGGGGGTTTTTCACATTATTTTTTACTTTATTTTTTAACTTTTATGATGCCGGCATCGCTCCGATGCCCGCAGTTTTGCTCAGGACGTGAATGTACGTCCTGGTGCGTTAAGTACCACATCACCAGGACGTACATTTACGTCCTGCATCGTTAAGGGGTTAAACCTATCTCTGCAGCTCACTGGTTTCTGTAATGGAGCAAAATTTATAAAGTCCCATGCACCTTTTTTGGTAAATTTTGAGCAACTGTGCAAACAAGACACCAAGCAAACAAGTAAAATCTTTACTACCTTACACCAAGATTGATAAATGTCACATATATATAATCATGTATACATACACGCTTTCATACATAGTGACATATACACACATACATATTCATATATATATACAGTGGTCCCTCAACATATGATGGTAATCCGTTCCAAATGGACCATCGTTTGTTGAAACCATCGTATGTTGAGGGATCCGTGCAATGTAAAGTATAGGACGGTGGTCTACAACCTGCGGACCTCCAGAGGTTGCAAAACTACAGCACCCAGCATGCCCGGACATCCAACGGCATGCTGGGAGTTGTAGTTTTGAAACATCTGGAGGTCCGCAGGTTGAAGACCACTGGTATAGGAAGTTGTACTCACCTGTCCCCGCCGCTCCGGACCGTCACCGCTCGTCACCGCTGCCCTGGATGTCGCCGTCCATCGCTGTCACCGCGTCCCAGGGTGTCCCCGACGCTCCGGCAAGGCCTCTGCTTCCCCGGCATCCTCGCTCTCCGTCGCCGCCATCACGTCGCTACGCACGCTGCTCCTATTGGATGACGGGACGGCGTGCGCAGCGACGTGATGATGACGATGGAGAGCGCCCACGATGCAGAGGATCCCGAAGAGGACGCGCCGGAGCCCCGAGGACAGGTAAGTGATCGTCACCGGACCACACGGGGAACCGTAAACGCCTACCTGGGGGCAGCTGTAGCAGTCTGCGCTGGAGGATAGACGTTAATGCGATGGACCCGACATACAAAAGCATCGTATGTTGAAATGATCGTATGTTGATGCTGCTTCTGAGAGTGATCGTATGTTGAAATGATCGTAAGTCGGGGCCATCGTAGGTCGGGGGGGTCACTGTGTGTGTGTGTGTGTGTGTGTGTGTGTGTGTGTGTGTGTGTGTGTGTGTATATATATATATATATATATATATATATATATATATATATATATATATATATATATATATATATATATATATATATATATGTATGTGTATGTGTGTATATATATATATATATATATATATATATATATATATATATATATATATATATATATATGTATGTGTGTATGTGTGTGTGTGTATATATATATATATATATATGTGTGTGTGTATGTATAGGTGTGTATCTGTATGTATGTATATATATAATTATACATACACACACACACACACACACATACATACACACATATGTAGCATACGTTTAGGTATCCTTCAAATGTATTTCCCTGGGTACTTTTGTGGTATACATGTGAACCTGCACTGAGCTTTGCCACTTTTTTGCCTGAATAATGGAGCAAAAATGCTCAGAAATATACAAAATATTTTTTGCTCTGTTTTGTATGAAAATCCAAATTAAAAACATTGTTCTTTTTATTATTATTGTTGTTATTAATTTATAGGGAAAACAACATAGAAGAGTGTGGGCTGGAAATGTTCTTTTCTGTAGATAAGGAGCTCCTCGGGGAGGTAAAAAGCCAAGACCTAAAGCCGAATGGAAGCAACATCCAGGTGACGGAGGAGAACAAGGAGGAGTATATACGGTGAGCGATGTTCTCGGGCGCCTTCTATAACCGGCGTTAGAGGGGCAATAAAGTGGTGCGGAGCGGCCCACAAATCTGCGCCACAGCACTGTGACTGTTTTCCCTGTTGGCAGCCGTAGTCCTAGTATAGTCCTTGCTGGTCCTCCATGATCGGCAGCTGTTCTGTCTCAGCAGACACTACTAGCAGATCGCCGACCACACTGAGTAATGCTACATAATAACACAGCATTGTTAAGTATTAGCAATCGAATGATTGCTTATAATTCACACTTTTTTAGTTCCCCTTTGGGAACTTTAAAAAGTGTAAATAAAATATATTTATAAAAAAAAGTTATATAAAATTTAAAAAGCCTCTCCCGTAATAAAACTCCAAAACCACTCCGCTTTTCCTATTTTTCAAATAAAAATAAATAAATTAAAGGGGTACTCCGGTGGAAACAGATGTTTTAAAATCAACTGGTGTCAGAAAGTTAAACAGATTTGTAAATTTCTTCTATATAAAAATCTTAATCCTTCCAGTACTTATTAGCTGCTGTATGCTCCACAGGAAGTTGTGTAGTTCTTTCCAGTCTGACCACAGTGCTCTCTGCTGACACCTCACGTGTCAGGAACTGTCCAGAATAGGAGAAAATCCCCATAGCAAACCTCACCTGTTCTGGACAGTTCTTGACATGGACAGAGGTGTCAGCAGAGAGCATTGTGGTCAGATTGGAAAGAACTACACAAATTTCTCTGTAGTATACAGCGGCTGATAAGTACTGGAAGGATTAAGATTTTTAAATAGAAGTAATTTACAAATCTGTTTACTTTTCTGGCACCAGTTGATTTGAAAACATTTAAAGTAAACTAATGCGCTATTGGCATGTGCAGGATTGTCCAAACTATTAAGAAATAACCTTATGTATGCCATAAAGCATAAATGTGAAATATCAAAATCCAAATTGTAATACTAATACTAAAGCTATAGGTGTCAGAATAGGGCAATTTTAGGCATATTATTTTTGATATTGTGTTTTTCTTTTATCCCTTAAGAAGGCAGGGATTTATTTTTTGGTTTTTGTTTTCTTTCCTCCTCGCCTTCTAGAACAGCATTGATCAGTGTTATCTGTGCTCCATTACTACAGCCTGCCATAGAACAGCATTGATCAGTGTTATCAGCGCTCCATTACTACAGCCTGCCATAGAACAGCATTGATCAGTGTTATCAGCGCTCCATTACTACAGCCTGCCATAGAACAGCATTGATCAGTGTAATCAGTGCTCCATTACTACAGCCTGCCATAGAACAGCATTGATCAGTGTTATTGGTGCTCCATTACTACAGCCTGCCATAGAACAGCATTGATCAGTGTTATCATCGTTCCATTACTACAGCCTGCCATAGATCAGCATTGATCAGTATTATCTGTGCTCCATTACTACAGCCTTCCATAGAACAGCATTGATCAGTATTATCTGTGCTCCATTTCTACAGCCGGCCATAGAACAGCATTGATCAGTGTTATCGGTACTCCATTACTACAGCCTGCCATAGAACAGCATTGATCAGTGTTATCGGTACTCCATTACTACAGCCTGCCATAGAACAGCATTGATCAGTATTATCGGTGCTCCGTTACTACAGCCTGCCATAGCACAGCATTGATCAGTGTTATCAGTGTTCCATTACTACAGCCTGCCATAGAACAACATTGTTCAGTTATTGGTGCTCCATTACTACAGCCTGCCATAGAACAGCATTGATCAGTGTTATCATCGTTCCATTACTACAGCCTGCCATAGAACAACATTGATCAGTGTTATCAGCGCTCCATTACTACAGCCTGCCATAGAACAGCATTGATCAGTATTATCTGTGCTCCATTACTACAGCCTGCCATAGAACAGCATTGATCAGTGTTATCGGTACTCCATTACTACAGACTGCCATAGAACAGCATTGATCAGTGTTATCTGCGCTCCATTACTACAGCCTGCCATAGCACAGCATTCTTTTGTTTCCGCAGGCTTGTGGCGGAGTGGCGATTGTCTCGTGGTGTGGAGGAGCAGACACAGGCGTTCTTCGAGGGCTTCAACGAGATTCTCCCCCAGCAGTACTTACAATATTTTGATGCCAAAGAGTTGGAGGTGAGTGGTGAATAGCAAAATGATTATATAAGTCTGTGTCGTTGCGAGATAATGTAACGTCTACATAATGTCTGTTTTCGCTTCTTTAATAGGTCCTTCTATGTGGGATGCAGGAAATTGATTTGAATGACTGGCAGCGAAACGCAATCTACCGGCACTACACAAGGACCAGCAAGCAAATTGTTTGGTTCTGGCAGGTAAGTTGTTTACTATAAAGTTTATGCCTCCCGCTGTTACGAAACTACAACTCCCAGCATGCCCGGACAGCCAAAGGCTGTCCGGACATGCTGGGAGTTGTATTTTTGCAACCGCTAGAGGAGCACAGGTTGGGGAAGTGATTTTAGCCACAGCTGCTGTGTGCTTCTATGATTGCAGTCTGTTTGCCAGCAGTACTCACACAAGCACTTCCTTTTCCTTTCTGGCCTGGCTGATCACACAACAACACATTTCAGTGCACTGGAGCGAACAGGCTGGCATTGTGCCAGGCCGATGTTTTACACAGTGCAGTACTATAGATGGCATGTTGGGGCAGATGGGATTTGCAATGTGCTGTTGTAGCAGAGTGCAGAAAGTAAGTAGTTACAACTTTTACTGTCCGGGCATGCTGGGAGTTGTAGTCTTGCAGCAATTGGAGGCTCGCTGGTTGGGGATATACTGTGTTGACCATTCAGATTGGTGATTTTAGCCACAGCTGCTGTGTGTTTCCATGTTTTCAGGCTGTTTACCAGCAGTACTCGCACAGGCACTTCCTTTTCATTACTTTCCTGGCCAATCGCAGAACAACACATACCAGTGCACTGGAGTGAACAAGCTGGCATTGTGCCAGGCTGATGAATTTTCACAGTGCAGTACTATAGGTGGCCTGTGGAGGCAGAAGGGGTTGCTGGTGCACTGGGTGTGCAAGGTGCCATGGGGAGCAGAAAGTGCAGTAAGAAAGGTGTTAAATACTGAACTGCAGTTAGTGGTAATAAGCAAACAAACGGGGATGGGGATTCATATTCAGGAGCAGCACGGTGTACATACACTGGGAGGACACGAGGCGAGCTCACGGAGGACAGAAACCTCCCGTGGAGCTGAAGGGTCCCTTTATTTACCCTACGAGGACAGCAAGCATCTGTCGCAGGAGATAGCCACACAGCCCAAGCTTTTTCAGGCACCTCCTCCTTTCTCCTGCACATGCTAAGCCCCACCCCCACTTGTTGTTCTGTTTTGCTGAGGCTGTTACTAGAGACAGATATTACATGACAACAGGCCGTGGACAGTAGTTTGCAGGGGGAGTAAGACACTAAGTGGCCAAGACTTTGAAGCTGCTCTTCCGAGGGTAAGGCATGTTAGGCTGGGTTTTTATTTGTTTATTTTTTGTGGGGGCTTTTTTGTGTTTGTGGTGTTTTTGGTTTATTTTTTATTTTTTTACAAATCGCCGCTATCATAATCACGTTCTTTTTTTTCCCCTCTAGTTTGTTAAAGAAATTGACAATGAGAAGCGCATGAGACTCCTCCAGTTTGTTACCGGGACTTGCAGGTTACCAGTTGGAGGCTTTGCCGATTTAATGGGTATGTAGACTGTCTGTCTGTTTCACTAGGTCAGTATTTTCCAACCAGCGTTACTCCAGGTGTTCCTAAACAACAACTCCCAGCATACCTGGACATTCAACAGCTGCTGAGATGAGAGGGAAGCCTTGATTTACCTTTCAGGGACCATGTGAATCCTCTGGAGGAGGCAGACAGATCTTCGGCTGTCCGGGAATGCCAGGAGTTGTAGTTTTGCAACAGCTGGAGGCGCCCCAGTTGGAATGCACTGCTCTAGATTCTGATGTGCTTATTTGAGTCCTTCGGATATGCATCAAATGTGTTAAGATGAGAAAACCCCCCAAAGGGAATCTCCCCTCAGTATCACCTGCACTAACCTAGTGGTACAGGCCCGTAGTGCAGGTGATGCTGATGAAAATGAAACTTACAGTTCTTAGCTGCTTCTTTCTTGCAAAAACAGCGCCACCCTGTCCATAGGCTGCATCTGGTATTGCAGCTCAGCTCCATTGTAGTGAATGGGCTGCAGTACTACATACAACCTGTGGACAGGAGTGGTGCTGTTTTTGGGAAAAAGAAGCAGCGTCTCTGTAACCCTGAAAACCATGATCAGCTGTGGTGTTGAGTCCGGTTCAAAAAACGTATACGGTCGGATAATGAGCCGAATCGCTGGCTGACTACGGTCATTGAAATGAATATGATCCGACGCGAATACGACAGGAGGCTGCGACATTCACAAACCGCGCTGTGAATTCTCTTATTCCATTATAAATTCTTCCCTATAGGGAGCAATGGGCCTCAGAAATTCTGCATCGAGAAGGTCGGGAAAGAGAACTGGCTGCCCAGAAGTCACACGTGGTAAGTATACGGGGGGACCGGGAGCAGAGCGCCACCTAGAGGTAGTCAGGGCAATGATCCACAGAATGAATAACCAGAACATGCTCCCCTGTCAGCGGATGAGAAGAAGGTTCTCCTCATATAGGAATATAGGGGGAGATTTATCAAAATCTGATTGGTTGCACATAGCAACCAATCAAATCACTTCTTTCATTTTCTTTTTTGAGACCTTTTCAAAAATGAAAGAAGCGATCTATATATAAGCTGAGGCTTTGATTTAAAAATAATGCAGGGACTTCTGTTCTGTCTGTTATAAGGAGGAGCCTACTGGGAAGTGATCTGTACAGCATTACATAGACGGGTGACACCAGTAGATAGAGAAGACAATAGGAGTGTGGCCTCCCCCTCCCCTGTAGTTACAGAAGACAAAAGAAGCTCAGCCATCCACTCCCTGTAGACTGAGCTCCTATTGTCTCTTCTATCTACAGGGAGGGGCAGATTGAGCTTCTATTGTCTTTTCCATCTTCCCCCTCCCTGTAGATAGAAAAGACAATAGCTCAGCCATCCGCTTACTTTAGATGATAAAAGACAATAAGAGCTCAGCCATTCCCTTCTTGTTGATAGAGAAGACAATAGGAGCTCAGCCATCCACTTACTGTAGATAGAGAAGACAATAAGAGCTCAGTCTCCCCCTCCCTTTAAATAGTGAAGACAATAGAAGCTTAATCTCCCCTTCCTGAAGATAGAGTAGACAAAAGGATCTTTGCCTCCCCATCCCTGTAGATTGAGAAGACAAGCTCATTCTCCCTTTCCTGTAGATACAGAGAACGATAGGAGCTCAGCCTCCCCCTCCCCATAAGCATAAAGTGCCTTTAACTTGATGGCATTGTATAAATACGTCATGACAGTGATATGAGATGTCATGACGGTGATAACCATTCTGTTTTTCTTTCCAGCTTTAACCGCCTGGATCTTCCACCTTATAAAAGCTTCGAGCAGCTGAAGGAGAAATTGCTCTTTGCTATAGAAGAGACAGAAGGATTTGGCCAAGAGTGAGAAGCGGCTGATGTATCCGGCCCAATGTGTGAGCTGATCCCCCTCCTCCGCCTGGCTCCATTCTTCTATTTTTGTTTTAGTTTTTTCTACTCAAGGATTGACTCTTCAGTGATGGCGTCTTGTCTCCTATCATGAACGGTCTATGTCCTCATATATCACCAGGAGAATCATGGCTGCCTGTACGTCCAGTACAGCGTTCATTCTATTCCAGTCTTCCAGGGATGTGACACTATGCATCCTGCGTGGGGGATAACATTCACTGCGTTATACCTCAGGGCACCCGCAGCCCATCGAGCTGTATATAGCCATATTTATTATGCACTACGGGCGGGTGTCCTGCGGCGTAACGCTCACCACTCAGTTACCCGTCACGCTTTTTAATGAAGGCGGTGGGAGGTGTTGCTTTTACGTCTGTAGAGAGCGGGACGTGGCCGGACGGTCGTGTCACCTCGGAGATCGCACAGAATGGCAGATTTCTAATAGACATCTCGTCCCCGTTGGTTTATTACGTCCATGTGACCTGTCCGCGCTCTCTGTACAGAATATAAAGGCAACCGTTATAACTTTCGCACAGATCATGATGTTAAGTTTGTATATTCGTAAGCGCGCATGCTTTCTGCGTCTTAGCGGACCATTGTAGATTGTGTTAAGTCTTAAGTTTTTCGATCGGTCTGTACTCTGTGTATAATTTTTGTACTCTTGCTGGAGGCGGATATCCTCCGCTTTCTGTGTCTGAGCATGAAGTCAGTACATATGGCAATGTTTTCCCAACCAGTGTGCCTCCAGCTGTTGCAAAACTACAACCCCCCCAGCATGCCCGGACAGCCAGAGGCTTTTCTGCTTCCTCCAGAGGATCCATACTGTCCCTAAAAGGTAAATCAAGGCTTCATTTTTAACACCTTTTGTAATAAAGGTAAATCAAGGCTTCATTTTTAACACCTTTTGTAATAAAGGTAAATCAAGGCTTCATTTTTAACACCTTTTGTAAGGCTGGGTTCACACCACGTTTTTGCAATAGAGTTCCCGTATACGTTTTCAATATGAAAACCGCACGGAACAGTTTTGAAAACCGTATGCATTGACTCTCCATTGAAAACCGTACGCCAAAAGATGCATCAGGTTGTGTCTTTTGCCTCCTGTATGGTTTTGTCAGTTTTTTTTCCCCGTACCCAAAACCGTAGCCTACCACGGTTTTTGGTCCGGGTGAAAAAACGTATTGAAACATATAGTTATTTTGTTAACATGGGAGTCAATGGGAACTGTACAGAACCGTTTTGCGTAAGGTTCCATACGGTTTTTGACTTTGCACAGTTTTTTTTTTTTTCTTGGAATTTCAATCAAACAAGTGAAACTTTATGTATAATGGAGTGAAAAGTTAAAAACGTATACATTTTTTTCATAAAAAAACGGATGCAACTGGACATAATTTTTCAAACCGTATACGGATTAAAATTTGTACACACGTTTTGATACAGTTTAGTCAGGTTTTGAGGAATCAGTTTTTTTTCTTTTAGCAAAAACCTGATTCGGGAACTGTATTGCATAAACGTGGTGTGAACCCAGCCTAATAAAGGTAAATCAAGGCTTCCTTTTTAACACCTTTTGTAATAAAGGTAAATCAAGGCTTCCTTTTTAACACCTTTTTGTAATAAAGGTAAATCAAGGCTTCCTTTTTAACACCTTTTGTAATAAAAAAAAAAAAATAAAAAAAAAAAAAAAGGAAGAGGTGCTCCAATGGTGAAGAATCACCAGGCACTGGGTTAGGAAACTGGAATCGTCGCTTACCGCAGATGGTTGTGTCAAACCATACACAACAATGGGATGAGCATATGGAGGACACGGTCCAGTCTGCGGCCTTCCCAGAAATCAAGGTAGATAGGAACAGGTAACTTCTGACACAGGTGGGAACATGTTGGCACTGACCAGAAAGGAGTAGAGAGGAGCCAGGGTAAAATCCAATTTGTTTATTTTAGGGCCAAAATGCAACGCGTTTCGCTGCGCATGCGCAGCGAAACACGTTGCATTTTGGCCCTAAAATAAACAAATTGGATTTTACCCTGGCTCCTCTCTACTCCTTTCTGGTCAGCGCCAACATATTCCCATCTGTGTCCGAAGTTACCTGTTCTTAACACCTTTGGCTGTCCAGGCATACTGGGAATTGTAGTTTCACAACAGCTGGAGGCACCCTGGTTGTGAAACACTGACATGTGGTGTAATGCAACCGTGCGGATTGTGGTAGAAGTGTAAAGCACAGCGAGTCGTGTCCAGGGTAACGGTGATAACGCCGCTCAAGGTATGTGCACCATTATACAGTGTATATCCAGTTATATCCTATGGTATAGCTCAGAGCAACATTTGCTATTCTGCCTATTGTCATTGCACGACCAGCACTTGTCCTAGGCCACACTTACCTGTCGCCAGATTTTCCAGAAAAAAGATCCAGCGCAGTGAGTGCGGTAAAAACGGGGAAGACTTTATTGGTTCATCTCTTAGGCTACAGCAAACTGAGAACATTAATGCCAACATATTTTGGATCCGCCTAGACCCTTAGTCATGGCTTGAGTAAGGGTTCTGGTGGATCTAAAATGCATTAATGTTCCAGTTATAGATTACTCAATAAAATCCTCTTGTTTTTACTTCACTGGACTCTCTTAAATTTGGTGCTGCTGGCCAGGAAGGTCTGTCTTCCTCTTCCAGAGGATCCACACTGTCCCTTAAAGGTAAATCAAGGCTTCAATCTCATCTCGGCAGCCTTTGGCTGTCCGGGCATGTTGGGAGTTGACGTTTTCCAACAGCTTGAGGCACCCTGGTTGGAAAACACTGGTCTGTGTAACTGTTGGCAACACGTTTATATAGGTAAAAAATAAGGTTTCTCACCAAGTACCATCTTACCTTAGGGTCCCTTTTTAAGGTCCGAAAATGAATTTTGAAAATGTCCGTATGGTAATGAGCCGTAAGTAGTGCTCAGGGCCTGCACCTTTTTATGTTTTTCCATCCCAGTGGTATTATCTAGAGGCATGTAATGGCCATTATATGCCCCTTGATAACACCGTTGTGATGGCGAAACATGTCGAGGAGGGCATTGATGGATTTTGCCTGGAGTTCCGTGACTACATGAAGATGCTGCACCTGCCCCATTGACTACTTACGGCTAATTACCATACAACGCAAACCATATTTGGGATTTCAAGGCAGACATCAGGACCAGGTAAGAAACCTTAAAGGGGTACTCCAGGATTCTGAATGTTTTGATCAGAACGCTTGGAGCCGAAGGCAGTGATAGTGCTGTCACGGCCCCTCCATTAATGTCTATGGGAGGGGGCGTGTCTGCCGACACGCCCCCTCCCATAGACATGAATGGAGAGGGGTGTGGCTGTGACGTTGGGACCACTGCTGCAGGAACCCGGAGCGTGTTCAGAACGCCAGGTGCTACGGGAGATCGTGGGGGTCCCCAGCAGCGGGACCCCCGCGATCAGAGATCTTATCCCCTATCCTTTTGGATAAGGGGGTAAGAGGTCTAGCAGCGGAGTACCCCTTTAAAGGAGAAGTATCATGTACAAAAACGTATCCCCAGTCCACAGGAAAGGGGATAAATTCTAGATTGTAGGGGGGTCCGACTACTGGGACCTCCTGTTCAGGGCCCTGTGTTGACCCCACCACGAATCGGCGTCCCCCCCCCCCTCCCATATATGTCTATGGGAGCGCCGTGCAGCTATATGAAGGGGGCGCGTTGGCTGCCACTTCATGGGAGGGTCAACATGCTCTGTTGCCGGGGAGAGTCGCGGCCCCGTACAGGATATCGTGGGGGTTCCCAGCAGTCAGACCCTCCCCCCGGCGATCGAAAACTTATCCCCTATACTTCTCTTTTAATTTACCCTATATATAACGTCACCAGATTTTATCCTATATAGCTGGCTACTCAAGTTTCCTATTACAGGATCGTTAATTTGCCGATCGCGATTAGGCGGCATTCACACCACGTTTTTACAGTACAGTTCCCGTATACGTTTTCTATGTGAAAACCGCACGGAACCGTATTGGAAAACGTATGCATTGACTCTACATTGAAAACCGTACGCCAAAATATGTATCAGGTTGTGTCCGTTTTGCCTCTTGTACGGTTTTGTCAGGTTTTGTTTTCCCTGTACCCAGAACTGTAGTCTACCACGGTTTAAGGTCCGGTTGAAAAACTGTATTAAACCATATAAGTTTTTTGTTTTTTTTTAACATGGGAGTCAATGGGAACCGTACAGAACTGTATGTGCATACAGTTCCATATGATTTTTGACTTTGCACAGTTTTTTTTCTTGTAATTTCAATCAAACAAGTAAAACTTTATTCAAAATGGAGTGAAAAGTTAAAAACGTATACGTTTTTTTTTTCTTTAAAAACGGATGCAACCGGATGTCAGTTTTCAAACCGCATACGGTTTTTAACTATATACGGGTTCAAATTTGTACACACATTTTGATACAGTTTTTAGTCAGGTTTTGAGGAATCCGTTTTTCCTCAAAAACCTGATACGGGAACTGTATAGCAAAAACGTGGTGTGAATGCGGTCTTATTCAGATTTATTACCTCGCGCATGCGCGTCCCTTTATTTCTGTCCGGCCCTTGGCTCTGCTCGTTTCATGTTGTTTGTGCGTCGGGTTGTCCGCTCCCTCCCAGGAGTGCCTAGCTCTGACAGGAAGTGATCTCTCACCTGATGATGTCACTTCCTCCTAGCGCTTCATGGTGCAGCGCAGGCGCATTGGAGGGGGCAACCCGCAGCAGAGTTGCACACTGCATTGGAATGTGAGGCTTCCAGGACATCAAGTTTTTGGCGTAAAGATGGACTCTTGCCGTAATGCAGATGACTACAGCTGATTGCGCGCAACCTAAAATCCCCCAAAGTGATCCCTGCCCGCGCAATCACTTCAACTGTTGTGAATGTAGATTCTGAGCTATAACATGGTTGGGGAAAAAGGGCTAATACATAGTATTCCCAAAAACTGTATGTAAACTGTGAAAATGGCGCTCAGGTGTATGGTGGATGCCGTCACTTTAAGACGCGCACAAGATAATGTATTAGGGAAGTGCCTTTTGGGGCAGTAGAATTAATCTGCAACGGAAAGCAAACTATACACCCCAGGGCATGATGGGAGCTGTAGTTGGGGCCCACTGTGATTGACGAGGACCTTATGTGGTAGAGGGATGGCCATTGGGGATTCTGGGTGTAGCTGGAGAAATTAAATTATTAGGAAATGTTATATATATACTCCCTCAGTGAGCACTTAAATTTAAAAGGTATCTAAGCCAATGTTTCCCAACCAGTGTGCCTCCAGGTGTTACGAGGGAAGCCTTGATTTATCTTTCAGGGACAGTGTTGATCCTCTGGAGGAGGCAAACAGGCTTTTAGCTGTCTAGGCATGCTAGGAGTTGAAGTTTTGCAACAGCTGGAGTCACACTGCTTGGGAAACATTGCTCTATGTAGTTGTCTTTAAACTGTGGCCCTCCAGCTGTTGCAAAACTACAACTCCCAGGATGCTTGGAATTGTAATTTTGCAACAGCTGGACGGCCACAGTTTAAAGACCACTGCACAAAGGGATCAGATGAGAGGAAAGCCTTGATTTACCTTTCAGGGACAGCGTTGATCCTCTGGAGGAGGGTGTCCGGGCACGCTGGAACCCAATCAATATTTTGTCCCCGTATTGCAGTGGTCTCCAAATTGTGACTCTCCAGATGGTACAAAACTACATCTCCCAAATGCTGCGAAGATGAGAGCAAAGCCTTGATTTACCTTTCAGGGACAGTGTCGATCCTCTGGAGGAGGCAGACAGGCTTTTAGCTGTCTGGGCTTGCTAGGAGTTGAAGTTTTGCTACAGCTGGAGTCACACTGCTTGAGAAAAATTGCTCTAGCGCACTGGTCTCCAAACTGTGGGCCTCCAGCAGTTGCAAAACTACAACTTCCAGCATGCCCGGACATCCGTTGGCTGTCCGAGCATGCTGGGAGTTGTAGTTTTGCAACAGCCGGAGGGCCACAGTTCAAAGACCACTGCACAAAGGGATCAGATGAGAAGGGATTTACCTTTCAGGGACAAGTGTTGAACCTCTGGAGGCGGAAGACAGGCTTTTGGCTGTCCGGGCATGCAGGAAGTTGTAGCTTTGCAACAGCTGGAGGCACACTGGTTGGGATATGCTGATTTTTAAGCAGCCAGTCCATGTCTAGTGCCAGCGCTCCACTGACTTGTGTTAATTTATGCGTTTAAAGGGACACACAACCTAGGTCTGTCTAGTGTGCACTCACTGTGCGGTTGAATCTGACAGGTTGGAGAGCGGAGCGCTGTCTGCCTTCACTATATCTCAGATCTTTAGGGACCTTTTTAAGTTTAGTGCTCCTTTTAAAGGGGTACTCCGGCAGAAAGTGTTAAAAAAAAAAAAAAAGTCTATCTTCTTAAACAAACAAAAAAACAACAATACTTACCTCCCTTGCTGCCTTCATAATCGCTGCTCCCAGTCTCCGCCGTACTCCACTTCCTGCTGCGCCGGTTTAATTTGTCACTATCCTTCTCAGCGGTGTCCCGACTCTCTCGGCACTGTGACTTATTGACCCCCAGAACCAGGAGATAAAGTGTGGTGGACAATGAGGCAGCAGGGGAGGTAAGTAGTTAAATTTTTTTTTTTTTTTTTTTTTTTTGTTTGTATAACCGGCAGCCTGGACACCTTTTTAGACAAACCTTTCTCGCCGGAGGACCTCTTTAAGTTTATCTGTAACCTGTGATTTTTTTATTTGTATTTTTTTTTTCCTTTCATTACCTCAAACTTTATGAAATATCCGAGTTGCGTGAAAACGACATCCGAGGTAATTGTAAATACGGCGTCCGCTAGACGTTCATCCTCCATTCACGTCGTGTCCGTTTTCTCTCTCTGTCTTAACCCTTTAGATGAAGGTGCGCGTCTTGCATCGTAGAAGGGGTTAAAGTCGTGTGTGTATATTCTTTACAGATCCCATACAGAGGCGCTGTCCGCCCTATATTTTTAACACAAAGTAAAAGCTATAATTAATATGGACATCTCCCTAGTTCTATAGGGTAGGCTCCTACGATATTTTTATGATTGATATAGGAAGATGTTGTAATTGCTCATATATATATATATATATATATATATATATATATATATATATATATATATATATATATATGACTTATGTTCCTATAGGGGAGCAGGGGGATGGATTTTTTTTTTAACTCCTCAGTTGCTGGATATTTCCTTCTGGATGAGGCGCTGAACCCGATTGCAAAATATTTTTAAGTCCCGGATCCCTCTCCCTGCTCTCCCGCTTATTTTGTTTTGTTTTTGTTTTGTTTTTTTCAAATTTTGTCTGATCAAATACAGAGATCTACTTAAAGAGATGATTAGTGAAATAAAAATATTAAAAAAATAAAAAAATAATTTTACTCCGTTGTCTCCTTGTGTTATGTTTTACGTCGTTTTTGTGCATTTTGTATGCATGGCTTCTGGCTTCCCCAGTTTTCTTCTCTGGCTGGATGATACATCTCCCAGCAATCATTGAAACTCTGCTTTGCAAGCCAGCTCACTCTCTGAAAGCAGCCCCCACCCTCCTGCTCTAAGCAGCAGAGAGAGACTCAGTGTCTGATTGGCTGAGGCTGCACACACCTCCCAGTTCTCAACACTTAGAGAGCATGACTCATCAGTACAAAGCAGAAACCACATGGTCTGTCTCTCTCATGAGGGTGGGGGCTGCTTTCAGAGAGTGATTTGAACAGAGACAGCGTGGCTGGCCGGATGATGTCATTGCCTCACTTCATGCATGTGACAACCAAAGAGGGGAAACTGCTCTATATAGCTACAGTGAAATCTCCCTTAGCGGACGCCTTCCAATAGAGGAGAGTTTTTAATTCCCCCCATGAGACTTAATGTATTTGCAGCCTCTGAATAGGGGACATTCCCAATAGCGAATGCGGAAACTCCCAATAGGGGAAAAGACACTCCCAATAGGGGACACGACACTCCCAATAGGGGACAACCAATGTGCTACTTAATTCCCCATTTATTGCAAATTTATCACCCCTTCTTTTCCACCCCCTGTGCCACCTTGTAAATAGGGGGGTGATATATTTAAACAGAGGGTAATGAAGGGGGAACAAAATGGTACAGGGGGGGGGGGGAAATCGAGAGGAAATGATGTGGCACAGGGATAATTTGGCACAATGCACGGGGGAATAAGATGGCACAGGGTATAAAAGGGAATGAATGATATGGGGAGGGATAAGGGCACTGGGAGATTCTATTGTAATATGGCTCTTCATGTTTTGTAGGTAATTACACTCTGCAGTGAGTACAGAACAGGATTCAGATATTTAGAGATATATATTTGAGCCTTTATTCTCAATAGGGGACATCTCTCAATAGGGGACATCTCTCAATAGGGGACATCTCTCAATAGGGGACATCTCTCAATAGGGGACACTTTTTTTTTATTCCCCATGAGTGTCCACTATTGGGAGATTCTACTGTACTAATAATATTTAGACAATTTAATAGGTTGATCAGAAATAAAGGCTGGGCTATGGGTTTAGTTTCCCAGAGTAGCCCTTCAATCTCTTAAAGGAGAACTTCAGCCAAATCAAACTACCTTTTTTTTTTTATAGCTTAAAGGTATATAACTTTGCAATGTGCTTAGCGCATATCCTGTTTCTCTCAGCTTTTCCTCCAGGCAGGAAGTCCAGTAGATCTTATCACACATGATGACCAGCATCTACACTAGACAACACGTCACAATCCATTGTGCACACACACACACACACACCACCCCCACCCTCCCTCATCTATATTCACTGCTCACTCTTATTGCAGTCCCTCTTTACAGCGCACATAGGAAACAAGCGCAGGGGCTGATGGTCTATGTAGTCTTTTGTCTCTCTGCAATGTCAGACCGTTGATGGGGGGGTCTGGTTTTGAAACAAATCAGCTGGGATGTTGTTTGGAGTCATGGAGAACACTATATCTTGTGTTTAAGAGCCTATTTTTACCACTTTTGGTTGGATATCTCCTTTTAAAGATCACCAATATGCCATTTCATAGCTGTAATTAAAGGGGTACTCCACTGCTAGACATCGAATTCCCTATCAAAAGGATAGGGGATAATAAGATGCCTGATCGCGGGCCCCAAGCGATCTACCGCAGCACCGCGCGTTCTAAACAAACGACTGGTTCCTGCGGCAATGGTGGTAAAGTCACAGCTATGCCCCTTGTGATGTCACAGCACGCCCCTTCCATTCATGTCTTTGGGGGTGGGGCGTAATGTCAAAGGGGAAACTGGAAAACTTATTTTTTTTTATTAACTGGTGCCAGAAAGAAAACAGATTTGTAAATTACTTCTATTTAAAAAAAAAAAATCTTAATCTTTCCAGTACTTATCAGCTGCTGTATGCTCCACAGGAAGTTATTTTCTTTTTGAATTTCCTTTGTCTGACCACAGTGCTCTCTGCTGACACTTTGGTCCATGTCAGGAACTGTCCAGAGCAGGAGAGGTTTGCTCTGGTCAGTTTCTGATACGGACAGAGGTGTCAGCAGAGAGCACTGTGGTCAGACTGGAAAAAAAACAACATAACTTCCTGTGGAGCATACAGCAGCTGATAAGTACTGGAAGGTTTAAGATTTTTAAATAGAGTTAATTTTCTGGCTCCAGTTGATTAAAAAACCAAATGTTATCCAGTGGAGTACCCCTTTAAGGGAACTAAGCTAGGATTTTTTTTTGTTTCTATAATGGCAATATCTTTAAAGAAAAATAAAACGATATAAATGTGGCGTCACTGGAATAGTTCTTACTCATGGAATAAAGCTGTAATGTTGTTTTTAACTCTTTTTTTTAAACATACGGTGAATGGTGTAAATTTAACATGCAAAACAATTTGACAAAATCGTATTTTCTCCATTTTACCAGCAAAAAAAGAACAAGATAATAAAAATTAACCAACCGGATATATAAACCCCAAAAGGGCGGTATTGAGAAGTACAACTTGTCCCGCAAAAAAAAAAAAAAACTAGCCCCTTATCTGGTAAATGGCCGATCAGTGTATATGACACAGATGGTGATATAGCTGTAGGGGCGGGGCAGAGGTGATGACATCACTCAGGGGGTGGGACTTGATTTCAGTCAAAAGCCAGTCACACTTCAGAACGCAGATGTGTCTTTTAGGAGGGAGGAGCCAAGGAGCTGCTGAGACAACACCACACAAACAATGAGAGGACTACACAACTTCATATCAGGAGAGAGGGAGGAACCAGGGGGCTGCTGAGACAACACCACACAAACAATGAGAGGACTGCACAACTTCCTATCAGGAGAGAGGGAGGAGCCAGGGAGCTGCTGAGACAACACCACACAAACAATGAGAGGACTGCACAACTTCCTATCAGGAGAGAGGGAGGAGCCAGGGAGCTGCTGAGACAACACCGCACAAACAATGAGAGGACTACAGGCTGTCACGCCCCCTCCCATAGACTTGCATTGAGGGGCGGGGCTATGGCGTAACGAGCTCCCGGCTCCAGCGTTCGGTACAGTTTGTGCCAAACACTAAGCAGCAGAGTACCCCTTTAATGATTCCTTCTAAGGGGACGAGAAAAAAAATACGCACATTAACCCCTTCCATATCAAAAGTTCCAATCACCCCCTTTTTCCATATACAAAAAATATGTAACGTTAATAAAAATAAACATATTTGTTATCGCCGCGTTCATAATTGTGCGAACTAATAAAATATAACATTATTTATCCCATACGGTAAATGGCGTAAAAGTAAAAACATCATCACGTCCCAGAAAAAAAAATTAAGTAAAACGTTGTCAAGACCAGGAAACGTCCGTCCTGTATACGGACACTGACTGCTGTATACTGCCACCTACCCAACTCTACCGAGCTAAAGTCATATTCGTTATATACTGCGCCAAATTACAGAGAAGGGGAGGGGACAGCAGAGCCGAGCTGGAGTAGTGTGCAGTGATTAACACGCTCCGCTCTGCTACTCTGACATCAGCCCTGCAGTACTCCCATACCAGCTGTGCTCTGCTACATCTCCGTTGGCCTTGCTATATCAGCTCGGCTCTGCTACTTTGCCATTGGTTCTGCTATACAAGCTCAGCTCTGCTAATCTGACATGAGCCCTGCCATCAGTACTCCTATACCAGCTCTGCTCTGCTACTCCACCCTGCTACTCCACCATCAGTTCTATACCAGCTCTGCTCTGCTCTTCCACCATCAGTTCTATACCAGCTCCGCTCTGCTATTCCACCATCAGTTCTATACCAGCTCTGCTCTGCTATTCCACCATCAGTTCTATACCAGCTCTGATCTGCTATTCCACCATCAGTTCTATACCAGCTCCGCTCTGCTATTCCACCATCAGTTCTATACCAGCTCCGCTCTGCTATTCCACCATCAGTTCTATACCAGCTCCGCTCTGCTATTCCACCATCAGTTCTATACCAGCTCCGCTCTGCTGTTCCACCATCAGTTCTATACCAGCTCCGCTCTGCTATTCCACAATCAGTTCTATACCAGCTCCGCACTGCTATTCCACCATCAGTTCTATACCAGCTCAGCTCTGCTATTCCACCATCAGTTCTATACCAGCTCTGCTCTGCTATTCCACCATCAGTTCTATACCAGCTCTGCTCTGCTATTCCACCATCAGTTCTATACCAGTTCTGCTCTGCTATTCCACCATCAGTTCTCTACCAGCTCTGATCTGCTATTCCACCATCAGTTCTATACCAGCTCTGCTCTGCTATTCCACCATCAGTTCTATACCAGCTACGCTCTGCTATTCCACCATCAGTTCTATACCAGCTCTGTGCTACTATTCCACCATCAGTTCTATACCAGCTCTGCTATTCCACCATCAGTTCTATACCAGCCTTGCTCTGCTATTCCACCATCAGTTCTATACCAGCTCTGCTCTGCTATTCCACCATCAGTCCTTTACCAGCAACGCTCTGCTACTCCACCATCAGTTCTATACCAGCCCTGCTCATCTATTCCACCATCAGTTCTATACCAGCTCTGCTCTGCTATTCCACCATCAGTTCTATACCAGCTCAGCTCTACTATTCCACCATCAGTTCTATACCAGCTCTGCTCTACTATTCCACCATCAGGACTTCTAAATCAGCTCTGTGCTACTATTCCACCATCAGTTCTATACCAGCTCAGCTCTGCTATTCCACCATCAGTTCTATACCAGCTCTGCTCTGCTATTCCACCATCAGTTCTATACCAGCTCTGCTCTGCTATTCCACCATCAGTTCTATACCAGCTCTGCTCTGCTATTCCACCATCAGTTCTATACCAGCTCTGCTCTACTATTCCACCATCAGTTCTATACCAGCTCCGCTCTGCTATTCCACCATCAGTTCTATACCAGCTCTGCTCTACTATTCTACCATCAGTTCTATACCAGCTCTGCTCTGCTTTTCCACCATCAGTTTTATACCAGCTCTGCTCTGCTATTCCACCATCAGTTCTATACCAGCTCTGCTCTGCTATATCACCATCCGTTCTATACCAGCTCTGCTTTGCTATTCCACCATCAGTTCTAAATCAGCTCTGTGCTACTATTCCACCATCAGTTCTATACCAGCTCTGCTATTCCACCATCAGTTCTATACCAGCCTTGCTCTGCTATTCCACCATCAGTTCTATACCAGCTCTGCTCTGCTATTCCACCATCAGTTCTATACCAGCTCCGCTCTGCTACTCCACCATCAGTTCTATACCAGCCGTGCTCATCTATTCCACCATCAGTTCTATACCAGCTCAGCTCTACTATTCCACCATCAGTCCTATACCAGCTCTGCTCTGCTATTCCACCATCAGTTCTATACCAGCCCTGCTCATCTATTCCACCATCAGTCCTATACCAGCTCTGCCCTGCTATTCCACCATCAGTCCTATACCAGCTCCGCTCTACTGTTCCACCATCAGGACTTCTAAATCAGCTCTGTGCTACTACTCCACCATCAACTCTGCTATTTCACCATCAGTTCTATACCAGCTCCGCTCTGCTATTCCACCATCAGTTCTATACCAGCTCTGCTCTGCTATTCCACCATCAGTTCTATACCAGCTCCGCTCTGCTATTCCACCATCAGTTCTATACCAGCTGTGCTCTGCTATTCCACCATCAGTTCTATACCAGCTCTTATCTGCTATTCCACCATCAGTTCTATACCAGCTCCGCTCTGCTATTCCACCATCAGTTCTATACCAGCTCTGCTCTACTATTCCACCATCAGTTCTATACCAGCTCTGCTCTGCTATTCCACCATCAGTTCTATACCAGCTCTGCTCTGCTATTCCACCATCAGTTCTATACCAGCTCTGCTCTGCTATTCCACCATCAGTTCTATACCAGCTCTGCTCTGCTATTCCACCATCAGTTCTATACCAGCTCTGCTCTACTATTCCACCATCAGTTCTATACCAGCTCTGCTCTGCTATTCCACCATCAGTTCTATACCAGCTCTGCTCTGCTATTCGACCATCAGTTCTATACCAGCTCCGCTCTGCTATTCCACCATCAGTTCTATACCAGCTCCGCTCTGCTATTCCACCATCAGTGCTATACCAGCTCTGCTATTCCACCATCAGTTCTATACCAGCTCTGCTCTGCTATTCCACCATCAGTTCTATACCAGCTCTGCTCTGCTATTCCACCATCAGTTCTATACCAGCTCTGCTCTGCTATTCCACCATCAGTTCTATACCAGCTCTGCTCTGCTATTCCACCATCAGTTCTATACCAGCTCTGCTCTGCTATTCCACCATCAGTTCTATACCAGCTCTGCTCTGCTATTCAACCATCAGTTCTATACCAGCTCCGCTCTACTATTCCACCATCAGTCCTATACCAGCTCCGCTCTGCTATTCCATCATCAGTTCTATACCAGCTCCGCTCTGCTATTCCACCATCAGTTCTATACCAGCTCCGCACTGCTATTCAACCATCAGTTCTATACCAGCTCCGCTCTGCTATTCCACCATCAGTTCTATACCAGCTCTGCTATTCCACCATCAGTTCTATACCAGCTCTGCTATTCCACCATCAGTTCTATACCAGCCTTGCTCTGCTATTCCACCATCAGTTCTATACCAGCCTTGCTCTGCTATTCCACCATCAGTTCTATACCAGCTCCGCTCTACTGTTCCACCATCAGGACTTCTAAATCAGCTCTGTGCTACTATTCCACCATCAGTTCTATACCAGCTCAGCTCTGCTATTCCACCATCAGTTCTATACCAGCTCTGCTCTACTATTCCTCCATCAGTTCTATACCAGCTCCGCTCTGCTATTCCACCATCAGTTCTATACCAGCTCTGCTCTACTATTCTACCATCAGTTCTATACCAGCTCTGCTCTGCTATTCCACCATCAGTTCTATACCAGCTCTGCTCTGCTATTCCACCATCCGTTCTATGCCAGCTCTGCTTTGCTATTCCACCATCAGATCTAAATCAGCTCTGTGCTACTATTCCACCATCAGTTCTATACCAGCCTTGCTCTGCTATTCCACCATCAGTTCTATACCAGCTCTGCTCTGCTATTCCACCATCAGTTCTATACCAGCTCCGCTCTGCTACTCCACCATCAGTCCTATACCAGCTCCGCTCTGCTACTCCACCATCAGTTCTATACCAGCCCTGCTCATCTATTCCACCATCAGTTCTATACCAGCTCAGCTCTACTATTCCACCATCAGTCCTATACCAGCTCTGCTCTGCTATTCCACCATCAGTTCTATACCAGCTCTGCTCTGCTATTCCACCATCAGTTCTATACCAGCTCTGCTCTGCTATTCCACCATCAGTTCTATACCAGCTCTGCTCTACTATTCCACCATCAGTTCTATACCAGCTCTGCTCTGCTATTCCACCATCAGTTCTATACCAGCTCTGCTCTGCTATTCGACCATCAGTTCTATACCAGCTCCGCTCTGCTATTCCACCATCAGTTCTATACCAGCTCCGCTCTGCTATTCCACCATCAGTGCTATACCAGCTCTGCTATTCCACCATCAGTTCTATACCAGCTCTGCTCTGCTATTCCACCATCAGTTCTATACCAGCTCTGCTCTGCTATTCCACCATCAGTTCTATACCAGCTCTGCTCTGCTATTCCACCATCAGTTCTATACCAGCTCTGCTCTGCTATTCCACCATCAGTTCTATACCAGCTCTGCTCTACTATTCCACCATCAGTTCTATACCAGCTCTGCTCTGCTATTCCACCATCAGTTCTATACCAGCTCTGCTCTGCTATTCCACCATCAGTTCTATACCAGCTCTGCTCTACTATTCCACCATCAGTTCTATACCAGCTCTGCTCTGCTATTCCACCATCAGTTCTATACCAGCTCTGCTCTGCTATTCCACCATCAGTTCTATACCAGCTCTGCTATTCCACCATCAGTCCTATACCAGCTCCGCTCTGCTATTCCATCATCAGTTCTATACCAGCTCCGCTCTGCTATTCCACCATCAGTTCTATACCAGCTCCGCTCTCCTATTCCACCATCAGTTCTATACCAGCTCCGCACTGCTATTCAACCATCAGTTCTATACCAGCTCCGCTCTGCTATTCCACCATCAGTTCTATACCAGCTCTGCTATTCCACCATCAGTTCTATACCAGCTCTGCTATTCCACCATCAGTTCTATACCAGCCTTGCTCTGCTATTCCACCATCAGTTCTATACCAGCCTTGCTCTGCTATTCCACCATCAGTTCTATACCAGCTCTGCTCTGCTATTCCACCATCAGTCCTATACCAGCTCCGCTCTACTGTTCCACCATCAGGACTTCTAAATCAGCTCTGTGCTACTATTCCACCATCAGTTCTATACCAGCTCAGCTCTGCTATTCCACCATCAGTTCTATACCAGCTCTGCTCTGCTATTCCACCATCAGTTCTATACCAGCTCTGCTCTACTATTCTACCATCAGTTCTATACCAGCTCTGCTCTGCTTTTCCACCATCAGTTTTATACCAGCTCTGCTCTGCTATTCCACCATCAGTTCTATACCAGCTCTGCTCTGCTATTCCACCATCCGTTCTATGCCAGCTCTGCTTTGCTATTCCACCATCAGATCTAAATCAGCTCTGTGCTACTATTCCACCATCAGTTCTATACCAGCTCTGCTATTCCACCATCAGTTCTATACCAGCCTTGCTCTGCTATTCCACCATCAGTTCTATACCAGCTCTGCTCTGCTATTCCACCATCAGTTCTATACCAGCTCCGCTCTGCTACTCCACCATCAGTCCTATACCAGCTCCGCTCTGCTACTCCACCATCAGTTCTATACCAGCCCTGCTCATCTATTCCACCATCAGTTCTATACCAGCTCAGCTCTACTATTCCACCATCAGTCCTATACCAGCTCTGCTCTGCTATTCCACCATCAGTTCTATATCAGCTCTGCTCTGCTATTCCGCCACCAGTCCTATAGCAGCTCTGCTCTGCTATTCCACCATCAGTTCTCTACCAGCCCTGCTCATCTATTCCACCATCAGTTCTATACCAGCTCTGCTCTGCTATTCCACCATCAGTTCTATACCAGCTCAGCTCTACTATTCCACCATCAGTCCTATACCAGCTCCGCTCTACTGTTCCACCATCAGGACTTCTAAATCAGCTCTGTGCTACTACTCCACCATCAACTCTGCTATTTCACCATCAGTTCTATACCAGCTCCGCTCTGCTATTCCACCATCAGTTCTATACCAGCTCTGCTCTGCTATTCCACCATCAGTTCTATACCAGCTCTGCTCTGCTATTCCACCATCAGTTCTATACCAGCTCTGCTATTCCACCATCAGTTCTATACCAGCTCTGCTCTGCTATTCCACCATCAGTTCTATACCAGCTCTGCTCTGCTTTTCCACCATCAGTTTTATACCAGCTCTGCTCTGCTATTCCACCATCAGTTCTATACCAGCTCTGCTCTGCTATTCCACCATCCGTTCTATGCCAGCTCTGCTTTGCTATTCCACCATCAGATCTAAATCAGCTCTGTGCTACTATTCCACCATCAGTTCTATACCAGCCTTGCTCTGCTATTCCACCATCAGTTCTATACCAGCTCTGCTCTGCTATTCCACCATCAGTTCTATACCAGCTCCGCTCTGCTACTCCACCATCAGTTCTATACCAGCTCCGCTCTGCTACTCCACCATCAGTTCTATACCAGCCCTGCTCATCTATTCCACCATCAGTTCTATACCAGCTCAGCTCTACTATTCCACCATCAGTCCTATACCAGCTCTGCTCTGCTACTCCACCATCAGTTCTATACCAGCTCCGCTCTGCTATTCCACCATCAGTTCTATACCAGCCCTGCTCATCTATTCCACCATCAGTTCTATACCAGCTCAGCTCTACTATTCCACCATCAGTCCTATACCAGCTCCGCACTGCTATTCCACCATCAGTTCTATACCAGCTCTGCTCTGCTATTCCGCCACCAGTCCTATACCAGCTCTGCTATTCCACCATCAGTTCTATACCAGCCCTGCTCATCTATTCCACCATCAGTTCTATACCAGCTCTGCTCTGCTATTCCACCATCAGTTCTATACCAGCTCAGCTCTACTATTCCACCATCAGTCCTATACCAGCTCAGCTCTACTATTCCACCATCAGTTCTATACCAGCTCTGCTCTGCTATTCCACCATCAGTGCTATACCAGCTCTGCTCTGCTATTCCACCATCAGTTCTATACCAGCTCTGCTCTGCTATTCCACCATCAGTTCTATACCAGCTCTGCTCTGCTATTCCACCATCAGTTCTATACCAGCTCCGCTCTGCTATTCCACCATCAGTTCTATACCAGCTCCGCTCTGCTATTCCACCATCAGTTCTATACCAGCTCTGCTCTGCTATTCCACCATCAGTTCTATACCAGCTCTGCTATTCCACCATCAGTTCTATACCAGCTCTGCTCTACTATTCCACCATCAGTTCTATACCAGCTCTGCTCTGCTCCCTGTGGCGCATGCGTACTCACTGAGTAGTGACCCCGCCCCTGCACGAACTAACACAATGGAAGCCCTTTGATGCTATGTCCAGTGCGCATGCGCTGTGGCTTCACCATCATGGCATCTCCCCCCTCCCCAGATCTGCAGGTTCCCGGTCTCCGGTGGGCGGGGCCTGTACAGGCCGTGCTGAGGGTTTGGTCGCTTGGTGACGCCCGTCTGTGCGCATGCGCATTGTGCTCCACTGACAGCGGAACTGAGGGGAGGCAGCAGCTATGGTGAGTGAAATCACCGGTTACCGGGGGTGACGTCACCACATCACGTGGGTCAGGGGGTCTCTCTATATTGTGTATCTCCTCAGTCATCCTCTAGGGCGGGGGGGACCGCAGCCAGGGACACTACGGCTCCCAACACAGGCTCTCAGGGCATGCTGGGAGTTATAGTGTTGTAACAGCCGGAGAGTCACAGGTTGGGGACCCCCAGATCCCGCAAAACTACAACTCCCAGCATGTTGGCTGTCCGGGCATGGTGAGTGCAGGATCTGAGGCATCACTCATACTCTATAGGACCATGGTGAGTGCAGGATCTGAGGCATCACTCATACTCTATAGACTCATGGTGAGTGCAGGATCTGAGACATCACTCATACTCTATAGGACCATGGTGAGTGCAGGATCTGAGGCATCACTCATACTCTATAGGACCATGGTGAGTGCAGGATCTGAGGCATCACTCATACTCTATAGGACCATGGTGAGTGCAGGATCTGAGGCATCACTCATACTCTATAGGACCATGGTGAGTGCAGGATCTGAGACATCACTCATACTCTATAGGACCATGGTGAGTGCAGGATCTGAGACATCACTCATACTCTATAGGCCCATGGTGAGTGCAGGATCTGACCCATCACTCATACTCTATAGGACCATGGTGAGTGCAGGATCTGACCCATCACTCATACTCTATAGGACCATGGTGAGTGCAGGATCTGAGGCATCACTCATACTCTATAGACTCATGGTGAGTGCAGGATCTGAGACATCACTCATACTCTATAGGACCATGGTGAGTGCAGGATCTGAGGCATCACTCATACTCTATAGACTCATGGTGAGTGCAGGATCTGAGACATCACTCATACTCTATAGGACCATGGTGAGTGCAGGATCTGAGGCATCACTCATTCTCTATGGGACCATGGTGAGTACAGGATCTGAGGCATCACTCATACTCTATAGGACCATGGTGAGTGCAGGATCTGAGGCATCGCTCATACTCTATAGGCCCATGGTGAGTGCAGGATCTGACCCATCACTCATACTCTATAGGACCATGGTGAGTGCAGGATCTGACCCATCACTCATACTCTATAGGACCATGGTGAGTGCAGGATCTGAGGCATCACTCATACTCTATAGACCCATGATGAGTACAGGATCTGAGGCATCACTCATACTCTATAGGACCATGGTGAGTGCAGGATCTGAGGCATCACTCATACTCTATAGACCCATGATGAGTACAGGATCTGAGGCATCACTCATACTCTATAGGACCATGGTGAGTACAGGATCTGAGGCATCACTCATACTCTATAGGACCATGGTGAGTGCAGGATCTGACCCATCACTCATACTCTATAGGACCATGGTGAGTGCAGGATCTGAGGCATCACTCATACTCTATAGGCTCATGGTGAGTGCAGGATCTGAGACATCACTCATACTCTATAGGACCATGGTGAGTGCAGGATCTGAGGCATCACTCATACTCTATAGGACCATGGTGAGTGCAGAATCTGAGGCATCACTCATACTCTATAGGCTCATGGTGAGTGCAGGATCTGAGACATCACTCATACTCTATAGGACCATGGTGAGTGCAGGATCTGACCCATCACTCATACTCTATAGACTCATGGTGAGTGCAGGATCTGAGGCATCACTCATACTCTATAGGACCATGGTGAGTGCAGGATCTGAGACATCACTCATACTCTATAGACTCATGGTGAGTGCAGGATCTGACCCATCACTCATACTCTATAGACTCATGGTGAGTGCAGGATCTGAGACATCACTCATACTCTATAGACCCATGGTGAGTGCAGGATCTGAGGCATCACTCATACTCTATAGGACCATGGTGAGTGCAGGATCTGAGACATCACTCATACTCTATAGACTCATGGTGAGTGCAGGATCTGACCCATCACTCATACTCTATAGACTCATGGTGAGTGCAGGATCTGACCCATCACTCATACTCTATAGGACCATGGTGAGTGCAGGATCTGAGACATCACTCATACTCTATAGGACCATGGTGAGTGCAGGATCTGAGGCATCACTCATACTCTATAGACCCATGGTGAGTGCAGGATCTGAGGCATCACTCATACTCTATAGGACCATGGTGAGTGCAGGATCTGAGGCATCACTCATACTCTATAGGACCATGGTGAGTGCAGAATCTGAGGCATCACTCATACTCTATAGACCCATGGTGAGTGCAGGATCTGAGGCATCACTCATTCTCTATAGGCCCATGGTGAGTGCAGGATCTGAGACATCACTCATACTCTATAGGACCATGGTGAGTGCAGGATCTGAGGCATCACTCATACTCTATAGGACCATGGTGAGTGCAGGATCTGAGGCATCACTCATACTCTATAGGACCATGGTGAGTGCAGGATCTGAGGCATCACTCATACTCTATAGACTCATGGTGAGTGCAGGATCTGAGGCATCACTCATACTCTATAGGACCATGGTGAGTGCAGGATCTGAGGCATCACTCATACTCTATAGGACCATGGTGAGTGCAGAATCTGAGGCATCACTCATACTCTATAGACCCATGGTGAGTGCAGGATCTGAGGCATCACTCATTCTCTATAGGCCCATGGTGAGTGCAGGATCTGAGACATCACTCATACTCTATAGGACCATGGTGAGTGCAGGATCTGAGGCATCACTCATACTCTATAGGACCATGGTGAGTGCAGGATCTGAGGCATCACTCATACTCTATAGGACCATGGTGAGTGCAGGATCTGAGGCATCACTCATACTCTATAGGCTCATGGTGAGTGCAGGATCTGAGGCATCACTCATACTCTATAGGACCATGGTGAGTGCAGGATCTGAGGCATCACTCATACTCTATAGACCCATGGTGAGTGCAGGATCTGAGACATCACTCATACTCTATAGGACCATGGTGAGTGCAGGATCTGAGGCATCACTCATACTCTATAGGACCATGGTGAGTGCAGGATCTGAGGCATCACTCATACTCTATAGGACCATGGTGAGTGCAGGATCTGAGGCATCACTCATACTCTATAGACTCATGGTGAGTGCAGGATCTGACCCATCACTCATACTCTATAGGACCATGGTGAGTGCAGGATCTGAGGCATCACTCATACTCTATAGGCTCATGGTGAGTGCAGGATCTGAGGCATCACTCATACTCTATAGGCTCATGGTGAGTGCAGGATCTGAGACATCACTCATACTCTATAGGACCATGGTGAGTGCAGGATCTGAGGCATCACTCATTCTCTATGGGACCATGGTGAGTGCAGGATCTGGGGCATCACTCATACTCTATAGGACCATGGTGAGTACAGGATCTGAGGCATCACTCATACTCTATAGGACCATGGTGAGTGCAGGATCTGAGGCATCACTCATACTCTATAGGACCATGGTGAGTGCAGAATCTGAGGCATCACTCATACTCTATAGACCCATGGTGAGTGCAGGATCTGAGGCATCACTCATTCTCTATAGGCCCATGGTGAGTGCAGGATCTGAGGCATCACTCATTCTCTATAGGCCCATGGTGAGTGCAGGATCTGACCCATCACTCATACTCTATAGGACCATGGTGAGTGCAGGATCTGAGGCATCACTCATACTCTATAGACCCATGGTGAGTGCAGGATCTGAGACATCACTCATACTCTATAGGACCATGGTGAGTGCAGGATCTGAGGCATCACTCATACTCTATAGGACCATGGTGAGTGCAGGATCTGAGGCATCACTCATACTCTATAGGACCATGGTGAGTGCAGGATCTGAGGCATCACTCATACTCTATAGACTCATGGTGAGTGCAGGATCTGACCCATCACTCATACTCTATAGGACCATGGTGAGTGCAGGATCTGAGGCATCACTCATACTCTATAGGCTCATGGTGAGTGCAGGATCTGAGGCATCACTCATACTCTATAGGCTCATGGTGAGTGCAGGATCTGAGACATCACTCATACTCTATAGGACCATGGTGAGTGCAGGATCTGACCCATCACTCATACTCTATAGGACCATGGTGAGTGCAGGATCTGAGGCATCACTCATACTCTATAGGACCATGGTGAGTGCAGGATCTGAGGCATCACTCATACTCTATAGGCCCATGGTGAGTGCAGGATCTGAGGCATCACTCATACTCTATAGACTCATGGTGAGTGCAGGATCTGAGGCATCACTCATACTCTATAGACTCATGGTGAGTGCAGGATCTGAGGCATCACTCATACTCTATAGGACCATGGTGAGTGCAGGATCTGAGGCATCACTCATACTCTATAGGACCATGGTGAGTGCAGGATCTGAGGCATCACTCATACTCTATAGGACCATGGTGAGTGCAGGATCTGAGGCATCACTCATACTCTATAGACTCATGGTGAGTGCAGGATCTGAGGCATCACTCATACTCTATAGGCCCATGGTGAGTGCAGGATCTGACCCATCACTCATACTCTATAGGATCATGGTGAGTGCAGGATCTGAGGCATCACTCATACTCTATAGACTCATGGTGAGTGCAGGATCTGAGGCATCACTCATACTCTATAGGACCATGGTGAGTGCAGGATCTGAGACATCACTCATACTCTATAGGCCCATGGTGACTGCAGGATCTGAGGCATCACTCATACTCTATAGGACCATGGTGAGTGCAGGATCTGAGGCATCACTCATACTCTATAGGATCATGGTGAGTGCAGGATCTGACCCATCACTCATACTCTATAGGCCCATGGTGAGTGCAGGATCTGACCCATCACTCATACTCTATAGACCCATGGTGAGTGCAGGATCTGAGACATCACTCATACTCTATAGGACCATGGTGAGTGCAGGATCTAAGGCATCACTCATACTCTATAGGACCATGGTGAGTGCAGGATCTGAGGCATCACTCATACTCTGTAGACCCATGGTGAGTGCAGGATCTGAGGCATCACTCATACTCTATAGGACCATGGTGAGTGCAGGATCTGAGGCATCACTCATACTCTATAGACTCATGGTGAGTGCAGGATCTGACCCATCACTCATACTCTATAGGACCATGGTGAGTGCAGGATCTGAGGCATCACTCATACTCTATAGGCTCATGGTGAGTGCAGGATCTGAGGCATCACTCATACTCTATAGACCGATGGTGAGTGCAGGATCTGAGACATCACTCATACTCTATAGGACCATGGTGAGTGCAGGATCTGAGACATCACTCATACTCTATAGGCCCATGGTGAGTGCAGGATCTGACCCATCACTCATACTCTATAGGCCCATGGTGAGTGCAGGATCTGACCCATCACTCATACTGTATAGACTCATGGTGAGTGCAGGATCTGACCCATCACTCATACTCTATAGACTCATGGTGAGTGCAGGATCTGAGGCATCACTCATACTCTATAGACCGATGGTGAGTGCAGGATCTGAGACATCACTCATACTCTATAGGACCATGGTGAGTGCAGGATCTGAGACATCACTCATACTCTATAGACTCATGGTGAGTGCAGGATCTGACCCATCACTCATACTCTATAGACTCATGGTGAGTGCAGGATCTGACCCATCACTCATACTCTATAGACTCATGGTGAGTGCAGGATCTGAGGCATCACTCATACTCTATAGACTCATGGTGAGTGCAGGATCTGACCCATCACTCATATTCCATAGACCGATGGTGAGTGCAGGATCTGAGGCATCACTCATACTCTATAGACCCATGGTGAGTGCAGGATCTGAGGCATCACTCATTCTCTATAGGACCATGGTGAGTGCAGGATCGGAGGCATCACTCATACTCTATAGACCCATGGTGAGTGCAGGATCTGAGGCATCACTCATACTCTATAGGACCATGGTGAGTGCAGGATCTGAGGCATCACTCATACTCTATAGGACCATGGTGAGTGCAGGATCTGAGGCATCACTCATACTCTGTAGGACCATGGTGAGTGCAGGATCTGAGGCATCACTCATACTCTATAGACTCATGGTGAGTGCAGGATCTGAGGCATCACTCATACTCTGTAGGACCATGGTGAGTGCAGGATCTGAGGCATCACTCATACTCTATAGACCCATGGTGAGTGCAGAATCTGAGGCATCACTCATACTCTATAGGACCATGCTGAGTGCAGGATCTGAGGCATCACTCATACTCTATAGACCCATGGTGAGTGCAGAATCTGAGACATCACTCATACTCTGTAGGACCATGGTGAGTGCAGGATCTGAGGCATCACTCATACTCTATAGGACCATGGTGAGTACAGGATCTGAGGCATCACTCATACTCTATAGGACCATTGTGAGTGCAGGATCTGACCCATCACTCATACTCTATAGACTCATGGTGAGTGCAGGATCTGAGGCATCACTCATACTCTATAGACTCATGGTGAGTGCAGGATCTGAGGCATCACTCATACTCTATAGGCCCATGGTGAGTGCAGGATCTGAGGCATCACTCATACTCTATAGGACCATGGTGAGTACAGGATCTGAGGCATCACTCATACTCTATAGGACCATTGTGAGTGCAGGATCTGACCCATCACTCATACTCTATAGACTCATGGTGAGTGCAGGATCTGAGGCATCACTCATTCTCTATAGGACCATGGTGAGTGCAGGATCTGAGGCATCACTCATACTCTATAGGACCATGGTGAGTGCAGGATCTGAGGCATCACTCATACTCTATAGGACCATGGTGAGTGCAGGATCTGAGGCATCACTCATACTCTAGGACGATGGTGAGTGCAGGATCTGAGGCATCACTCATTCTCTATGGGACCATGGTGAGTGCAGGATCTGACCCATCACTCATACTCTATAGGACCATGGTGAGTGCAGGATTTGAGGCATCACTCATACTCTATAGGACCATGGTGAGTGCAGGATCTGAGGCATCACTCATACTCTATAGGACCATGGTGAGTGCAGGATCTGAGGCATCACTCATACTCTATAGACTCATGGTGAGTGCAGGATCTGAGGCATCACTCATACTCTATAGGCCCATGGTGAGTTCAGGATCTGAGGCATCACTCATACTCTATAGGACCATGGTGAGTGCAGGATCTGAGGCATCACTCATACTCTATAGGCCCATGGTGAGTGCAGGATCTGAGGCATCACTCATACTCTATAGACCCATGGTGAGTGCAGGATCTGAGGCATCACTCATACTCTATAGACCCATGGTGAGTGCAGGATCTGAGGCATCACTCATACACTATAGACCCCATGGTGAGTGCAGGATCTGAGGCATCACTCATACTCTATAGACTCATGGTGAGTGCAGGATCTGAGGCATCACTCATACTCTATAGACTCATGGTGAGTGCAGGATCTGAGACATCACTCATACTCTATAGACTCATGGTGAGTGCAGGATCTGAGGCATCATTCATACTTTATAGGCCCATGGTGAGTGCAGGATCTGAGGCATCACTCATACTCTATAGGACCATGGTGAGTGCAGGATCTGAGGCATCACTCATACTCTATAGACTCATGGTGAGTGCAGGATCTGAGGCATCACTCATACTCTATAGACCCATGGTGAGTACAGGATCTGAGGCATCACTCATACTCTATAGATCCATAGTGAGTACAGGATCTGAGGCATCACTCATACTTTATAGGCCCATGGTGAGTGCAGGATCTGAGGCATCACTCATACTCTATAGGCCCATGGTGAGTGCAGGATCTGAGGCATCACTCATATTCTATAGGACCATGGTGAGTGCAGGATCTGACCCATCACTCATACTCTATAGGCCCATGGTGAGTGCAGGATTTGAGACATCACTCATACTCTATAGGCCCATGGTGAGTGCAGGATCTGAGACATCACTCATACTCTAGGCCCATGTTGAGTGCAGGATCTGAGGCATCACTCATACTCTAGGCCCATGTTGAGTGCAGGATCTGAGGCATCACTCATACTCTATAGGCCCATGGTGAGTGCAGGATCTGAGGCATCACTCATACTCTATAGACCCATGGTGAGTGCAGGATCTGTGGCATCACTCATACTCTATAGACTCATGGTGAGTGCAGGATCTGAGGCATCACTCATACTCTATAGACTCATGGTGAGTACAGGATCTGTGGCATCACTCATACTCTATAGACTCATGGTGAGTACAGGATCTGTGGCATCACTCATACTCTATAGACTCATGGTGAGTGCAGGATCTGAGGCATCACTCATACTCTATAGGACCATGGTGAGTACAGGATCTGAGGCATCACTCATACTCTATAGACTCATGGTGAGTACAGGATCTGTGGCATCACTCATACTCTATAGACTCATGGTGAGTGCAGGATCTGAGGCATCACTCATACTCTATAGGCCCATGGTGAGTGGAGGATCTGAGGCATCACTCATACTCTATAGACTCATGGTGAGTACAGGATCTGAGGCATCACTCATACTCTATAGGCCCATGGTGAGTGCAGGATCTGAGGCATCACTCATACTCTATAGGCCCATGGTGAGTGCAGGATCTGAGGCATCACTCATACTCTATAGGCCCATGGTGAGTGGAGGATCTGAGGCATCACTCATACTCTATAGACTCATGGTGAGTGCAGGATCTGAGGCATCACTCATACTCTATAGACTCATGGTGAGTGCAGGATCTGAGGCATCACTCATACTCTATAGACCCATGGTGAGTACAGGATCTGAGGCATCACTCATACTCTATAGGACCATGGTGAGTGCAGGATCTGACCCATCACTCATACTCTATAGGCCCATGGTGAGTGCAGGATCTGACCCATCACTCATACTCTATAGGCCCATGGTGAGTGCAGGATCTGACCCATCACTCATACTGTATAGACTCATGGTGAGTGCAGGATCTGACCCATCACTCATACTCTATAGACTCATGGTGAGTGCAGGATCTGAGGCATCACTCATACTCTATAGACCGATGGTGAGTGCAGGATCTGAGACATCACTCATACTCTATAGGACCATGGTGAGTGCAGGATCTGAGACATCACTCATACTCTATAGACTCATGGTGAGTGCAGGATCTGACCCATCACTCATACTCTATAGACTCATGGTGAGTGCAGGATCTGACCCATCACTCATACTCTATAGACTCATGGTGAGTGCAGGATCTGAGGCATCACTCATACTCTATAGACTCATGGTGAGTGCAGGATCTGACCCATCACTCATATTCCATAGACCGATGGTGAGTGCAGGATCTGAGGCATCACTCATACTCTATAGACCCATGGTGAGTGCAGGATCTGAGGCATCACTCATTCTCTATAGGACCATGGTGAGTGCAGGATCGGAGGCATCACTCATACTCTATAGACCCATGGTGAGTGCAGGATCTGAGGCATCACTCATACTCTATAGGACCATGGTGAGTGCAGGATCTGAGGCATCACTCATACTCTATAGGACCATGGTGAGTGCAGGATCTGAGGCATCACTCATACTCTGTAGGACCATGGTGAGTGCAGGATCTGAGGCATCACTCATACTCTATAGACTCATGGTGAGTGCAGGATCTGAGGCATCACTCATACTCTGTAGGACCATGGTGAGTGCAGGATCTGAGGCATCACTCATACTCTATAGACCCATGGTGAGTGCAGAATCTGAGGCATCACTCATACTCTATAGGACCATGCTGAGTGCAGGATCTGAGGCATCACTCATACTCTATAGACCCATGGTGAGTGCAGAATCTGAGACATCACTCATACTCTGTAGGACCATGGTGAGTGCAGGATCTGAGGCATCACTCATACTCTATAGGACCATGGTGAGTACAGGATCTGAGGCATCACTCATACTCTATAGGACCATTGTGAGTGCAGGATCTGACCCATCACTCATACTCTATAGACTCATGGTGAGTGCAGGATCTGAGGCATCACTCATACTCTATAGACTCATGGTGAGTGCAGGATCTGAGGCATCACTCATACTCTATAGGCCCATGGTGAGTGCAGGATCTGAGGCATCACTCATACTCTATAGGACCATGGTGAGTACAGGATCTGAGGCATCACTCATACTCTATAGGACCATTGTGAGTGCAGGATCTGACCCATCACTCATACTCTATAGACTCATGGTGAGTGCAGGATCTGAGGCATCACTCATTCTCTATAGGACCATGGTGAGTGCAGGATCTGAGGCATCACTCATACTCTATAGGACCATGGTGAGTGCAGGATCTGAGGCATCACTCATACTCTATAGGACCATGGTGAGTGCAGGATCTGAGGCATCACTCATACTCTAGGACGATGGTGAGTGCAGGATCTGAGGCATCACTCATTCTCTATGGGACCATGGTGAGTGCAGGATCTGACCCATCACTCATACTCTATAGGACCATGGTGAGTGCAGGATTTGAGGCATCACTCATACTCTATAGGACCATGGTGAGTGCAGGATCTGAGGCATCACTCATACTCTATAGGACCATGGTGAGTGCAGGATCTGAGGCATCACTCATACTCTATAGACTCATGGTGAGTGCAGGATCTGAGGCATCACTCATACTCTATAGGCCCATGGTGAGTTCAGGATCTGAGGCATCACTCATACTCTATAGGACCATGGTGAGTGCAGGATCTGAGGCATCACTCATACTCTATAGGCCCATGGTGAGTGCAGGATCTGAGGCATCACTCATACTCTATAGACCCATGGTGAGTGCAGGATCTGAGGCATCACTCATACTCTATAGACCCATGGTGAGTGCAGGATCTGAGGCATCACTCATACACTATAGACCCCATGGTGAGTGCAGGATCTGAGGCATCACTCATACTCTATAGACTCATGGTGAGTGCAGGATCTGAGGCATCACTCATACTCTATAGACTCATGGTGAGTGCAGGATCTGAGACATCACTCATACTCTATAGACTCATGGTGAGTGCAGGATCTGAGGCATCATTCATACTTTATAGGCCCATGGTGAGTGCAGGATCTGAGGCATCACTCATACTCTATAGGACCATGGTGAGTGCAGGATCTGAGGCATCACTCATACTCTATAGACTCATGGTGAGTGCAGGATCTGAGGCATCACTCATACTCTATAGACCCATGGTGAGTACAGGATCTGAGGCATCACTCATACTCTATAGATCCATAGTGAGTACAGGATCTGAGGCATCACTCATACTTTATAGGCCCATGGTGAGTGCAGGATCTGAGGCATCACTCATACTCTATAGGCCCATGGTGAGTGCAGGATCTGAGGCATCACTCATATTCTATAGGACCATGGTGAGTGCAGGATCTGACCCATCACTCATACTCTATAGGCCCATGGTGAGTGCAGGATTTGAGACATCACTCATACTCTATAGGCCCATGGTGAGTGCAGGATCTGAGACATCACTCATACTCTAGGCCCATGTTGAGTGCAGGATCTGAGGCATCACTCATACTCTAGGCCCATGTTGAGTGCAGGATCTGAGGCATCACTCATACTCTATAGGCCCATGGTGAGTGCAGGATCTGAGGCATCACTCATACTCTATAGACCCATGGTGAGTGCAGGATCTGTGGCATCACTCATACTCTATAGACTCATGGTGAGTGCAGGATCTGAGGCATCACTCATACTCTATAGGCTCATGGTGAGTACAGGATCTGTGGCATCACTCATACTCTATAGACTCATGGTGAGTACAGGATCTGTGGCATCACTCATACTCTATAGACTCATGGTGAGTGCAGGATCTGAGGCATCACTCATACTCTATAGGACCATGGTGAGTACAGGATCTGAGGCATCACTCATACTCTATAGACTCATGGTGAGTACAGGATCTGTGGCATCACTCATACTCTATAGACTCATGGTGAGTGCAGGATCTGAGGCATCACTCATACTCTATAGGCCCATGGTGAGTGGAGGATCTGAGGCATCACTCATACTCTATAGACTCATGGTGAGTACAGGATCTGAGGCATCACTCATACTCTATAGGCCCATGGTGAGTGCAGGATCTGAGGCATCACTCATACTCTATAGGCCCATGGTGAGTGCAGGATCTGAGGCATCACTCATACTCTATAGGCCCATGGTGAGTGGAGGATCTGAGGCATCACTCATACTCTATAGACTCATGGTGAGTGCAGGATCTGAGGCATCACTCATACTCTATAGACTCATGGTGAGTGCAGGATCTGAGGCATCACTCATACTCTATAGACCCATGGTGAGTACAGGATCTGAGGCATCACTCATACTCTATAGGCCCATGGTGAGTGCAGGATCTGAGGCATCACTCATATTCTATAGGACCATGGTGAGTGCAGGATCTGACCCATCACTCATACTCTATAGGCCCATGGTGAGTGCAGGATTTGAGACATCACTCATACTCTATAGGCCCATGGTGAGTGCAGGATCTGAGACATCACTCATACTCTAGGCCCATGTTGAGTGCAGGATCTGAGGCATCACTCATACTCTAGGCCCATGTTGAGTGCAGGATCTGAGGCATCACTCATACTCTATAGGCCCATGGTGAGTGCAGGATCTGAGGCATCACTCATACTCTATAGACCCATGGTGAGTGCAGGATCTGTGGCATCACTCATACTCTATAGACTCATGGTGAGTGCAGGATCTGAGGCATCACTCATACTCTATAGGCTCATGGTGAGTACAGGATCTGTGGCATCACTCATACTCTATAGACTCATGGTGAGTACAGGATCTGTGGCATCACTCATACTCTATAGACTCATGGTGAGTGCAGGATCTGAGGCATCACTCATACTCTATAGGACCATGGTGAGTACAGGATCTGAGGCATCACTCATACTCTATAGACTCATGGTGAGTACAGGATCTGTGGCATCACTCATACTCTATAGGCCCATGGTGAGTGGAGGATCTGAGGCATCACTCATACTCTATAGACTCATGGTGAGTACAGGATCTGAGGCATCACTCATACTCTATAGGCCCATGGTGAGTGCAGGATCTGAGGCATCACTCATACTCTATAGGCCCATGGTGAGTGCAGGATCTGAGGCATCACTCATACTCTATAGGCCCATGGTGAGTGCAGGATCTGAGGCATCACTCATACTCTATAGGCCCATGGTGAGTGCAGGATCTGAGGCATCACTCATACTCTATAGGCCCATGGTGAGTGCAGGATCTGAGGCATCACTCATACTCTATAGACTCATGGTGAGTGCAGGATCTGAGGCATCACTCATACTCTATAGACTCATGGTGAGTGCAGGATCTGAGGCATCACTCATACTCTATAGACCCATGGTGAGTACAGGATCTGAGGCATCACTCATACTCTATAGGCCCATGGTGAGTGCAGGATCTGAGGCATCACTCATACTCACATCTTTTCTTGCTGGTGTTTTACAGGCAGACGTGGAGGAGACATTGAAGAGGATCCAGAGCCAGAAGGGCGTCCAGGGGATCATTATCGTAAACTCAGAAGGTGAGTGATGGCCGCAGGGAGGAGACGAAGAACACCCCCATCAAATGCAGTATTTCCCAACCAAGGTGTCTCCAGCTGTTGCAAAACTACAACTCCCAGCATGCCCGGACAGCCAAAGGCTGTCCGGGCATGCTGGGAATTGTAGTTTTGCAACAGCTGGAGGCACCTTAGTAAGGAAATTCTGATGTGATCTGTATAGACGTGCAGCAGCTCTCCACCAACATCAGTGAAAGGTGTCTGGCAGCAGCATTTTTTCCTCTCCCCCAATCCAAAAAAACATGCACGCTCTGCTGCTCTGATCACGCATGCATATGGGGAATGGTTGATGAGGGTATAAGCTGTTGGCTTTACAAGCATTTGTCCCTGAGCTGTCTACAGTATATCACCATCTCCACATTGAAAACACATGCACGCTCTGCTGCTCTGAGCATGCCCGTGTATGGGGGTTAGTTGGGGGGGGGGGCAATAGCTATTGGCTGTACAAGCATTTGACCCTCAGCTGTCTACAGACAATCTTGAAAACACATGCACACTCTGCTGCTCTGAGCACGCATGCATATGGGAGGGTGGTTCCGGGCAGGGGGCAGTGGGATTGAATAGCTGTCTCCAGTATGGGACCCTCTCCACATGAAAAAAATACACATGCATGCTCTTCTGCTTTGAGCACGCATGTGTATTGGGGGGGGGGGGGTTGCGAGGGTAATAGCTTTGGCTGCACAAACATTTGCTCGTCCGCTGTCTACATTATGTTACCCTCTCCACATTTAAGACACATGCACGGACTGCTGTTCTGAGCATGCATGCATATGGGGAATGGTAGATGAGGGGATAAGCTGTCGGCTTTACAGGTATTTGCCCCTCAGTGTATGACCGTCTCCACATTGAAAACACATGCACGCTCTGCTGTTCTGAGCACGTATGTGTAGGGGGCAAGGGTTGTGGGGGATTCAGTCAGCTGTTTAAACATTTGGCCCTCAGCGGTCTTCAGACCCTCTCCACATTGAAAACGCATGCACGCTCTGATGCTCTGAGCACACATGCACATGGGGGGGGATAGCTGTTGGCTGTGCTTGCCCCTCCGCTGCTCTGAGCAAGCATGTGTATGGGGGGAGGGTTGGGGGATAAGCTGTTGGCCATATTAACACTTCAATGTATGGCCCTTTCCCGATTGGAAACACATGCACGCTCTGCTGCCCTGAGCACGCACGTGTACTTTGATTATAATGCACTGTTTTTGTTCTTTTAGGAATTCCCATAAAGAGCACAATGGACAACGCGACCACGGCCCAGTACGCCGGCCTGATGCATCAGCTGGTGATGAAGGCCCGAAGCTCAGTGCGGGACATAGACCCCCAGAACGATCTGACCTTCCTCAGGGTCCGATCCAAGAAGAACGAGATTATGATCGCTCCAGGTCAGCTGATCCCTGCCCAGGGGACTGTTCACACATGGCGTCACACTGAACATTTATGATTTTATATATAGATTCTGTAGGTCCATACGATTACAATGATATCCGATTTATATAGGTTTTATTTTACTACTTTTAAAAAATCAGTATCCTCCTCTTCTGACCCCTAGAACTTTTTCCATATACGGCTCCTTTACTACAGCCTGCCATAGAACAGCATTGATCAGTGTTATCAGTGCTCCATTACTACAGCCTGCCATAGAACAGCATTGATCAGTGTTATCAGTGCTCCATTACTACAGCCTGCCATAGAACAGCATTGATCAGTGTTATCAGTGCTCCATTACTACAGCCTGCCATAGAACAGCATTGATCAGTGTTATCAGTGCTCCATTACTACAGCCTGCCATAGAACAGCATTGATCAGTATTATCTGTGCTCCATTACTACAGCCTGCCATAGAACAGCATTGATCAGTGTTATCAGCGCTCCATTACTGCAGCCTGCCATAGAACAGCATTGATCAGTATTATCTGTGCTCCATTACTACAGCCTGCCATAGAACAGCATTGATCAGTATTATCTGTGCTCCATTACTACAGCCTGCCATAGAACAGCATTGATCAGTGTTATCAGCACTCCATTACTACAGCCTGTCATAGAACAGCATTGATCAGTGTTATCAGCGCTCCATTACTACAGCCTGCCATAGAACAGCATTGATCAGTGTTATCAGCACTCCATTACTACAGCCTGCCATAGAACAGCATTGATCCGTGTTATCAGTGCTCCATTACTACAGCCTGCCATAGAACAGCATTGATCAGTGTTATCAGCACTCCATTACTATAGCCTGCCATAGAACAGCATTGATCAGTGTTATCAGCGCTCCATTACTACAGCCTGTCATAGAACAGCACTGATCAGTGTTATCAGCGCTCCATTACTACAGCCTGCCATAGAACAGTATTGATCAGTGTTATCAGCGCTCCATTACTACAGACTGCCATAGAACAGCATTGATCCGTGTTATCAGCGCTCCCTTACTACAGACTGCCATAGAACAGCATTGATCCGTGTTATCAGCGCTCCATTACTACAGCCAGCCATAGAACAGCATTGATCAGTGTTATCAGTGCTCCATTACTATAGCCTGCCATAGAACAGCATTGATCAGTGTTATCTGCGCTCCATTACTACAGCTTGCCATAGAACAGCATTGATCAGTGTTATCAGCGCTCCATTACTACAGCCTGCCATAGAACAGCATTGATCCGTGTTATCAGTGCTCCATTACTACAGCCTGCCATAGAACAGCATTGATCAGTGTTATCAGTGCTCTATTACTACAGCCTGCCATAGAACAGCATTGATCCGTGTTATCAGTGCTCCATTACTACAGCCTGCCATAGAACAGCATTGATCAGTGTTATCAGTGCTCCATTACTACAGCCTGCCATAGAACAGCATTGATCAGTGTCGCTGACCATATTACTAGTTCCTTACAGCGTTAGTAATGTTCAATCGTCTCTTCTATTTGCAGATAAAGATTACATATTAGTCGTCATCCAGCAGCCCTCGGAGTGACCGCCCATCTAGGTTCCCGCCTTCCTCATTCCCATGTTCTGGATTCCTCCATGTTGTTTTCGGATTCGGCCCTTCCGGATGTGCAGCCAGAGATGCAAAATGAAGACTTCGACCTTACAGCTCTTCTCCATCACCGACGCGTTTTCTATTACCCGCTCTCCTGGATAATGCTGCAGCGGGGGACCATATACACTGAGCCCTGTGCTGTGATCTCATTTTAACCAGACCCTTATAGAAAGCTGCCTCTTAGGGGTCCTATTTCTTAGAGTAGGGTTTCCCAACCAGGGTGCCTTCTGCTGTTGCTAAACTACAACTGCCAGTATGCCTAGGCATCTGAGATGAGAGGGAAGCCTTGATTTACCTTTCAGGGACAGTTAATAAAGGATTCCCTCAAATTTAAGCAGCTTTTGACTGTCTTGGGCATGCTGGGAGTTTGTTTTACAACAGCAGGAGGGATTCAGTTTGGAGACCACTGCACTAGAGCAGTGTTTCCTAACAACCGTGCCCCCAGCTGTTGCAATACTACAGCTGCCAGCATGTCGGGACAGTCAAAAGCCTGTCTGCTTTCTCTAGAGCAGTGGTCTCCAACCTGCGGACCTCCAGATGTTGCAAAACTACAACTCCCAGCATGCCCGGACAGCCAACGGCTGTCCGGGCATGCTGGGAGTTGTAGTTTTGCAACATCTGGAGGTCCGCAGGTTGGAGACCATTGCTCTAGAGCATCCTCACTGTCCCAGAAAGGTAAATCATGGCTTTTGCCTCATCTCAGCAGCCTGTGGCTGTCCAGGCATGCTGGAAGTTGTAGTTTTGCAACAGCTGGAGGCACTCTTGAGTGGGAAACATTGGCTTAGAGAATTTAAAGGAACACTAAACCTAGTAATAAGTGAGGGGGGCCGCCTTATCATGAGGAGGGGGACATGGCGGTGCTCCGGGTACATATATAGAAGATTTCTTTATTTATTTATTTCTTATTTAGACAAAACAAATCATCAGATAGAAGGCGGGAGGAGTCGGGGTGTTTACTTATGTTCGTGCTCTATCTGTTCCTTTAACCCTCTTAGGATGTAACATGGCCATTCGTTTTTTCCTTCTTACATCATCACGGCTGCCATTATCGCATTGTACGCTACTTTATTTGCCAAGTCATTGCATTGATTTTAATTTTTTTTATTTTTTTGCAATTGCAGCAAAACCGCGCAATATTTATATCTGCATTAAAACCTTAAAATTGTACCTGTTGCACTTGTCCTCCATGTTGGATTGTTTACGGTATTTACTGTAAATCCCATGTACACCTCTAATGCGTCTAAAATAGGCTTTCCCATCCCAAACTGCATCCCTCCAGCTGTTGCAAAACTACAACTCCCAGCAACCAACCCCTGGATAGTCAAAGGCTGCTGAAATGAGAGGGAAGCCTTGATTAACCTTTCAGGGACAGTGTGGATCTTCCGGATCTACACTGTCCCTGAAAGGTAAATCGAGGCTTCCCTCTTATCTCGGCAACCTTTGGCTGTCCGGGCATGCTGGGAGTTGTAGTTTTGCGACAGCTGGAGGCGCGCTGGTTGGAAAGCACTGGTCTAAAATGGGAAAAAATAAAAAGAAATTGTAACTAGTATTTAGTCAAACTCTACCACAATCCTGGTGCAACGTAAAGGGGGGGGGGGGGGGGGGGATGTGCTACTCTGATGGAAAACAAATGTTTTCATATCAACTGGTGCCAGAAAGTTAAACAGATTTATAAATTACTTCTACATAAAAATCCTAATCCTTCCAGTACTTAGCTGCTGGAAGTTGTGTAGTTCTTTCCAGTCTGATCACAGTGCTCTCTGCAGACATCTGTCTGTCTCAGGAACTGTCCAGAGCAGGATATGTTTGCTATGGGGATTTTCTTCTACTTTGGACAGTTCCTGACACGGACAGAGGTGTCAGCAGAGAGCACTGTGGTCAGACTGGAAAGAACTACACAACTTCCTGTGGAGCATACAGCAGCTGATAAGTACTGGAAGGATTAAGATTATTTTTTTTTAAATAGAAGTAATTTACAAAGTTGATATGAAAACATTTGTTTTACCCCTTTAAGTAAACTTAGACTGGACAGGGTCAGAACGCAGCTTCTAGGCCCACTGCGATAAATCTCGCTCTTTCCTAACCCCGTTAGGACGCAGGGCGTATATGTACACCCCGCTTTCAGCGTATGAAGAGCGCTCAGGCACTGACCTCCCTTCTTACCCACTTGGTGCCGCCGAGAACCCATGGCTAATGCCCGACATCGCCAACCTGCATTAACAGTTTAAATGCCACGACTGAAGATGATCCCAGCATCTAAAGGGCATAAATGCAGTTACTGGAACGTCAAGGAATGGCGGGAGGCCGACTGAAACGGAGAAGGTTCCTGGTCAGGTGAGACCGCGACTCCCAGCTGACAAGCGACTTTCACCTTATTATTTAACTACTTGTCCGGTATCGGTTCATCCCTGTTGTTGCCGGTCAGCGCCGTAGAGAATCCGTGTTTCCTTGGTCAAGTAGTAATATAATAAATTTAAAGGGGTACTCCACAGCACCAGTGTCCTGAACATTTTGTTCCGAACACTGGCTGCGGGATTGTGCGCCACGCCCCCTCCCATAGACTTGCATTGAGGGGCATGGTGTGAAATCACAAGGGGCGTGGCCGTGACTTCACAAGCCCGCACCCAACGTTCGGAACAAAATGTTCTGGACTCTGAGGCATTGCAGTACACCTTTAAGCTTTAGTCAGTATTATCAAGGACAACAAGTTTAGAGAGGATCTCATGAAGGGACCTGATGAAGGGAAGAGATCCTCTCGAAACGCGCTGGCCATGATAGTACTAAATAAAACTTCATTTTATTGTTTTTCCACTTGTTGGGTATCGGTTCATCCCCGTTGCCACCAGTTAGAGTCATAGATTATCAGTTTTTCCCTCTAACTCCAGAGGATCACCGAAAGGACTTTTTGCTTCAGTGCTGTTCTGTTGATCGGACCACGGTGGGATATATGGTACATACCCACATCAGTGTTGTGCCCGCAGCAACAGGGATGAACTGATACTGGACAAGTAGTAATATAATAAAGTGATGATTGATTCAGTAATAATCACAATAATGAAAGCACGTTTTGAAAGCAACACTTCTCTTCATCAGGTCCTTCAGGAGACCATCTTGAAATGCGTCGTCTGTGATATTACTGAATAAAACTTAATTTTATTTATTGTTTTTTTTTTAACCCCAAAGATGCTGTGATCAGTTCTGATGACAGCATCTTTAGGATTGACAGGGGGATGGGGCTCCCCCTCCCCCCAACCTGCGACTTCATGCTGCGGTTGCGGGGCTCGATGTTTGCCATGGTAGCAGGATGCCAGCTGATGGCCTCCTACCTGCCTAGTACAGCAGTCATTGAGGTCCATTTACAGGCTGAATCTCACAGGCTGTTGGGTAATCCTAGGCTGAATCTCACAGGCTGTTGGGTAATCCTAGGCTTAATCTCACAGGCTGTCAGGTAATCCTGACATTTGTACTACGCCGCAGTATAGGAAAAAGGGTAAAAAGTATAAAAATAAAAGATTTATCAATAATTTAAAGAAAGTGTAAAAATATAAATAAAATAAATGCCCCTTTCCTAATAAAGCCCTGAATTATCACAAAAAAGCAAACATTTGTGACAATAAAAATTTTATTTATCCAGCACAGTGAACACCATAAAACAAAATGTAATTTTTTTTTTTAAAGCGCAATAATTGCTAATTTCGGTTTCAAACGTGGAATAAAAATGATTTAAAGGTAGAATATATCACAAAAATGATGGCAATAAAAAAAATACAGCTCGTCCTGCAAAAAGATAAGCCCTCGCACAACGCGGCCCGGATATATATATATATATATATATATATATATATATATATAAAAATTGGTTGGATCTGACAGGTGCGCTTTAAAAATCTTAAACCTTCCAGTACTTATCAGCTGCTGTTATGCTCCACAGGAAGTTGTGTAGTTCTTTCCAGTCTGACCACAGTGCTCTCTGCTGACACCTCTGTCCGTGTCAGGAACTGCCCAAATATCTATAGCCAACCTCTCCTGCACTGGACAGTTCCTGACACGGAACTACAAAGGAAATTATTTTCTTTTTGGAACACAAAGCTCTCTGCTGACATCATGACCACAGTGCTCTCTGCTGACACCTCTGTCCATTTTAGGAACTGTCCAGAGCAGCATATGTTTTCTATGGGGATTTTCTCCTACTCTGGACAGTTCCTAAAATGGACCGAGGTGTCAGCAGAGAGCACTGTGCTCGTGATGTCAGCAGAGAGCTCTGTGCTCCAAAAAGAAAATAATTTCCTCTGTAGTATTCAGCAGCTAATAAGTACTGGAAGGATTAAGATTTTTTTTTATTGAAGTAATTTACAAATCTGTTTAACTTTCTGGCACCTTATATATATATATATATATATATATATATATATATATATATATATATATATAAAAATTGGTTGGATCTGACAGGTGCGCTTTAAAAATCTTAAACCTTCCAGTACTTATCAGCTGCTGTTATGCTCCACAGGAAGTTGTGTAGTTCTTTCCAGTCTGACCACAGTGCTCTCTGCTGACACCTCTGTCCGTGTCAGGAACTGTCCAGTGCAGGAGAGGTTGGCTATAGATATTTGGGCAGTTCCTGACACGGACAGAGGTGTCAGCAGAGAGCACTGTGGTCAGACTGGAAAGAACTACACAACTTCCTGTGGAGCATAACAGCAGCTGATAAGTACTGGAAGGTTTAAGATTTTTAAAGCGCACCTGTCAAATCCAACCAGCTCTCTGCTGACATCACAAGCACAGTGCTCTCTGCTGACACCTCAGTCCATTTTAGGAACTGTCCAGAGTAGGAGAAAATCCCCATAGAAAACATATGCTGCTCTGGACAGTTCCTAAAATGGACAGAGGTGTCAGCAGAGAGCACTGTGGTCATGATGTCAGCAGAGAGCTTTGTGTTCCAAAAAGAAAATAATTTCCTTTGTAGTATTCAGCAGCTAATAAGTACTGGAAGGATTGAGATTTTTTTTTATAGAAGTCATTTACAAATCTGTTTTACAAAACTTTCTGGCACCAGTTGATAAAAAAAAATAAGTTTTCCACAGGAGTACCCCTTTAAGAGAGCGTTTCGGGGTCCATAGTAATCATCTAGGGTCTAATTTTGCCATTGTGCTCTCAAAGGACATCCATTGTTTATCTTGGCCCCTATCCATAGTACCCCTTTAATCCTAAGTCCTCCAATGTCCTCCCGCCGATCATTGGATCAATATCTCGTACTCACTTGATATATCTTCCACGCTCGCCGCTCTTCTCACCGGATTGGCCCTCTAACTCCCCTCTTTGGTGATGTAGTTTCTCTCCGGCCGTACACGCGCGCCTCCTTTTCTTCCGTTTTCTCACTCACAGGGCGCCACACTCCGCTCTGTATTATCCACGACCTGAAACCCTTATCCAACATATTGGGGGAGATTTATCAAAACCTGTGCAAAGGAAAAGCTGTCCAGTTGCCCATAGCAACCAATCACATCACTTCTTTCATTTTGCAGAGGCCTTGTTCAAAATGAAAGCAGTGATCTGATTGGTTGCTATGGGCAACTTGGCCACTTTTTCTCTGGATGGGGATGGCGAGAAGTGTTAATCTTGGAACAACATCAAAAGAAGAAAGAAAGCCGGACACTCACCATTTTCCGTCTTCAAGCTTTATTACAGCAGTACAGTGACCCCCCCGACCTACGATGGCCCCGACCTACAATAATTTCAACATACGATGCTTTTGTATGTCGGGGCCATCACATAAACGCTTATCCTGCAGCGCAGACTTCTTCAGCTGCCCCCGGATAGCCGTTTACGGTGCCCCGTGTGGTCCGCTGACGATCACTTACCTGTCCTCGGGGCTCCGGACCGTTCTCCTCAGGATCCCCTGCATCGCCGTCACTCTACATCGTCGTCATCATGTCGCCGCACATGCCATCCCGTCATCCAATAGCAGCAGCGTGCGCAGCGACGTGATGACGGCGATGAAGAGCGACGATCCCGGGCAGCAGAAACGGTCCGGAGCGGCGGGGACACCACGGGGACTCGGTGACAACGATAGAGGGCGACATTCAGGACAGCGGTGACGTTCCGGAGCGGCGGGGACAGGTGAGTATAACCTCCTATACTTTACATTGCACGGATCCCTCAACATACGATGGTTTCAACTAACGATGGTCCATTTGGAACAAATTACCATCGTATGTTGAGGATAGTGTTGAGCGGCATCGGCCATATTCGAATACTCGCTATTTTGCGAATATATGGACGAATATTCGTCATATATTCGCAAAATTCGCGGCCTTTTTTTTTCTATGCACCATTAAATTTGCATGCGCATGTGCAATATCGCGTGATAAAAGAGCTAAAAGAAGGGAGGGATCAATATCCGCGAAAATTCGCATATGCGAATATTCGAGTGCCCGCCAGTCTGACACAGTAACTAGTATTGGAGCCTTGTTTACACCACAAGCTGGAAGCAGGGAGGGATGATCACTGTGATATGTTCTGTGGAAAAAAAAATTTGAATATTCGTAATTGCGAATATTTAGTGCAATATTCACGAAGGAGGAGTGATAGCTGGGGGTACAGATAGGCAACAAGCTCCGTTGCGGCTCCGTTTCGCACTTAGCAAGTGCTTCTTCCGGCCATGGGTCTGTGTATGGAAAAATATTAAAGTTATAGAAAAACGAAAACGCAAAAAAATTAATATTGGCTGCGTCATGAAGTTTGTGATCTCCAAACTGCGGCCCTACAGGTGTTGCAAAAACTACAACTCTCAGCATGCCCGGACAGCCGAAGGCTGTCCGGGCATGCTGGGAGTTGTAGTTTTTGCAACACCTAGAGAGCCGCAGTTTGGAGACGACACTGAGGAATAGGAGAGGAATCCTTGTGTATTTACGTAATTTACGTGTTTTTTTTCGTGCAGAAATAACGCAGAATTCCACGTAGATTTTCCACACGGAATACAGGAGGAAACTGTTCTAGCGGAACGGAATTCCGCGTGCGGAATTTACGCAGTGTGAACAGTGCACAGTAAAATACATTGAAGTCAATGACAAAGCAGATGTTAATTATTTCGAAGCGAAGAATTCAAGAGGAATTACTCAGTGTGAACGCACCCTTAAGGGGTTAAACCTAATACAGGAATCACAATCGTGTACTTTAAAATATTAAGGGGATAAAAAAAATTAAAATACATAAATTAAATGGAAAAAAAGGGAGGAAACTACATATCCCAGGCTGCCCCGCGGCGTCCCACGCTTTGCGCGTCGTGCATTGTCGCGCTCCCGATGACGTCAGATCCTTTTCCGCGCATGCGCACAGGCGTGTGAGCTGCCGAGGCTGATGTAAGAGCGGAGACCGGGTGAAGCGGACGTAGAGCTCGAGACGATTATATTGTGAACCGACTCCCCGGTGGATAGTACGACCGGGAAACCGACACAGCCCGGAGAGCGCCGCCATCATGTCCGGGGACGAGGTGAGAGGAGGCGGAAACACGAGGGCGCCATGTGTGCGGCAGGGGAGGCCGGAGCCTGCGGCGTGAGGTGTTAGAACCGCGTTCACACCAGGGGGTAGTGGCTTATATAAACCCCGGACTGTCGCATCTGTAATGACCGGCTTGGATTGTGGCGCAGCGCCCCCTTGGCTCAGCAGGAGAGTGCAGGAATCACACCCGAGTTATATCCTGGAGCTACATGGGAGAACCACATGGCCCAGCATAACTCCCAGCATAACTCCCAGCATGCCTTTCCCAGCATAACTCCCAGCATGCCTTTCCCAGCATAACTCCCAGCATAACTCCCAGCATGCCTCACCTGTACCTGTAACTCCCAGCGTGCCTCACCTGTACCTCTAACTCCCAGCATGCCTCACCTGTACCTGTAACTCCCAGCGTGCCTCACCTGTACCTGTAACTCCCAGCATGCCTCTCCTGTACCTGTAACTCCCAGCGTGCCTCCCCTGTACCTGTAACTCCCAGCATGCCTCACCTGTACCTCTAACTCCCAGCATGCCTCACCTGTACCTGTAACTCCCAGCGTGCCTCACCTGTACCTGTAACTCCCAGCATGCCTCACCTGTACCTGTAACTCCCAGCATGCCTCTCCTGTACCTGTAACTCCCAGCATGCCATTGGCTGACTGGGCATGCTGGGAATTGTAGTTTTCCAACATTAGAGGAGTCACCATAGGATGGAGGATCAGTATTAGGCAGGACCCCCCCCAATCATCTCTCTATTAGATGGAGGATCAGTATGAGGCAGGACCCCCCCAATCATCTCTCTATAGGATGGAGGATCAGTATTAGGCAGGACCCCCCCAATCATCTCTCTATAGGATGATCAGTATTTGGCAGGACCCCCCCCAATCATCTCTCTATTAGATGGAGGATCAGTATGAGGCAGGACCCCCCCAATCATCTCTCTATAGGATGGAGGATCAGTATTAGGCAGGACCCCCCCAATCATCTCTCTATAGGATGATCAGTATTTGGCAGGACCCCCCCAATCATCTCTCTATTAGATGGAGGATCAGTATTAGGCAGGACCCCCCAATCATTTCTCCATAGGATCAGTATAAGGCATGACCCCCCCCAATCATCTCTCTATAGGATGGAGGATCAGTATTAGGCAGGACCCCCCAATCATCTCTCTATAGGATGGAGGATCAGTATTAGGCAGGACCCCCCCAATCATCTCTCGATAGGATGGAGGATCAGTATTAGACAGGACCCCCCAATCATCTCTCCATAGGATGGAGGATCAGTATTAGGCAGGACCCCCCTTTCATCTCTCTATAGGATGGAGGATCAGTATTTGGCAGGACCCCCCCCCCAATGATCTCTCTATAGGATGGAGGATCAGTATTAGGCAGGACCCCCCAATCATCTCTCTATATGATGGAGGATCAATATTTGGCAGGACGCCCCAAATCATCTCTCCATAGGATGGAGGATCAGTATTAGGCAGGACCCCCCAATCAACTCTTGATAGAATGGAGGATCAGTATGAGGCAGGACCCCCCCCCCCCCAATCATCTCTCTATAAGATGGAGGATCAGTATGAGGCAGGACCCCCCAATCATCTCTCGATAGGATGGAGGATCAGTATTAGGCAGGACCCCCCAATCATCTCTCCATAGGATGGAGGATCAGTATTAGGCAGGACCCCCCAATCATCTCTCTATAGGATGGAGGATCAATATTAGGCAGGACCCCCCAATCATCTCTCTATAGGATGGAGGATCAGTATGAGGCAGGACCCCCCAATCATCTCTCCATTGGATGGAGGATCAGTATTAGGCAGGACCCCCCAATCATCTCTCCATAGGATGGAGGATCAGTATTAGGCAGGACCCCCCAATCATCTCTCCATAGGATGGTGGATCAGTATGAGGCAGGACCCCCCCCAATCATCTCTCCATAGGATGGAGGATCAGTATGAGGCAGGACCCCCAATCATCTCTCTATAGGATGGAGGATCAGTATGAGGCAGCCCCCCCCCCCCCAATCATCTCTCTATAGGATCAGTATAAGGCAGGACCCCCCAATCATCTCTCTATAGGATGGAGGATCAGTATGAGGCAGGACCCCCCCAATCATCTCTCTGTAGGATGGAGGATCAGTATTAGGCAGGACCCCCCAATCATCTCTCTATAGGATGGAGGATCAGTATTAGGCAGGACCCCCCAATCATCTCTCCGTAGGATGGAGGATCAGTATTAGGCAGGACCCCCCCCCCCAATCATCTCTCCGTAGTATGGAGGATCAGTATTAGGCAGGACCCCACAATCATCTCTCTATAGGATGGAGGATCAGTATAAGGCAGGACCCCCCCCAATCATCTCTCTATAGGATGGAGGATCAGTATAAGGCAGGACCCCCCAATCATCTCTCTATAGGATGGAGGATCAGTATAAGGCAGGCCCCCCCAATCATCTCTCTATAGGATGGAGGATCAGTATAAGGCAGGCCCCCCCAATCATCTCTCTATAGGATGGAGGATCAGTATTAGGCAGGACCCCCCAATCATCTCTATAGGATGGAGGATCAGTATGAGGCAGGACCCCCCCCAATCATCTCTCCATAGGATGGAGGATCAGTATGAGGCAGGACCCCCCCAATCATCTCTCTATAGGATGGAGGATCAGTATTAGGCAGGACCCCCCAATCATCTCTCGATAGGATGGAGGATCAGTATTAGGTAGGACCCCCCAATCATCTCTCTATAGGATGGAGGATCAGTATTAGGCAGGACCCCCCAATCATCTCTCTATAGGATGGAGGATCAGTATAAGGCAGGACCCCCCAATCATCTTTCCATAGGATGGAGGATCAGTATTAGGCAGGACCCCCCAATCATCTCTCTATAGGATGGAGGTTCAGTATTAGGCAGGACCCCACAATCATCTCTCGATAGGATGGAGGATCAGTATTAGGCAGGACCCCACAATCATCTCTCGATAGGATGGAGGATCAGTATTAGGCAGGACCCCCCAATCATCTCTCCATAGTATGGAGTATCAGTATTAGGCAGGACCCCACAATCATCTCTCGATAGGATGGAGGATCAGTATTAGGCAGGACCCTCCAATCATCTCTCTATAGGATGGAGGATCAGTATAAGGCAGGACCCCCCCAATCATCTCTCGATAGGTAGGACCCCCCCCCCCCCCAATCATCTCTCTATAGGACGGAGGATCAGTATTAGGCAGGACCCCCCAATCATCTCTCTATAGGACGGAGGATCAGTATTAGGCAGGATCCCCCAATCATCTCTCTATAGGATGGAGGATCAGTATAAGGCAGGACCCCCCAATCATCTCTCGATAGGTAGGACCCCCCCCCCCCCCCCCAATCATCTCTCTATAGGACGGAGGATCAGTATTAGGCAGGACCCCCCAATCATCTCTCTATAGGACGGAGGATCAGTATTAGGCAGGACCCCCCCAATCATCTCTCTATAGGACGGAGGATCAGTATTAGGCAGGACCCCCCAATCATTTCTCCATAGTATGGCAGGTACCTTTTGGCCCGGAGGTGAAGGGTAGGTTTGTTGTGGGGGGGGTCTCTCCTGTCTGAGAAGGGCTTGCGATAGACCGTATCCTTTGTGCACATTTTTTAGTGTAACACGTTTGCGCATTTTCTTGCACTTTGGGTGATTTCAGATCACGTTCCTCAGCTCTTGGATAAATAAAAATAGGATGGAGGATCAGTATTAGGCAGGACCCCCAATCATCTCTCCATAGCATGGGGGATCAGTATTAGTCAGGACCCCCCCAGTTGTCTCTCCATTGAACAGAGTGAGTGTGTGTGGGGGGGGGGGGGGGGGGAGTGGTATCAGTATTAGGCTGGTAACATTAGGTGTTATCTTCGTAGAGTTGTCATCCCAGACAGTTGTTACGTCTCACACGTCACTGCGGCCCCCATCACAAGAACAGTGAGAGGGGTCCCTTCTCCTTATTCCATGCACCACAGCACTGAACAGGGACCTGCTGCACCTCCATATTCACATACACACGGGGACCTGCTGCACCTCCATATTCACATACACACGGGGACCTGCTGCACCTCCATATTCACATACACACGGGGACCTGCTGCACCTCCATATTCACATAGTGACAAGGACCTGCTGCACCTCCATATTCACATACACACGGGGACCTGCTGCACCTCCATATTCACATACACACAGGGACCTGCTGCACCTCCATATTCACATACACACGGGGACCTGCTGCACCTCCATATTCACATACACACGGGGACCTGCTGCACCTCCATATTCACATACACACAGGGACCTGCTGCACCTCCATATTCACATACACACGGGGACCTGCTGCACCTCCATATTCACATACACACGGGGACCTGCTGCACCTCCATATTCACATACACACGGGGACCTGCTGCACCTCCATATTCACATACACACGGGGACCTGCTGCACCTCCATATTCACATACACACGGGGACCTGCTGCACCTCCATATTCACATACACACGGGGACCTGCTGCACCTCCATATTCACATACACACGGGGACCTGCTGCACCTCCATATTCACATACACACGGGGACCTGCTGCACCTCCATATTCACATACACACAGGGACCTGCTGCACCTCCATATTCACATACACACGGGGACCTGCTGCACCTCCATATTCACATACACACGGGGACCTGCTGCACCTCCATATTCACATACAGACGGGGACCTGCTGCACCTTCATATTCACATACACACGGGGACCTGCTGCACCTCCATATTCACATACACACGGGGACCTGCTGCACCTCCATATTCACATACACACAGGGACCTGCTGCACCTCCATATTCACATACACACGGGGACCTGCTGCACCTCCATATTCACATACACACGGGGACCTGCTGCACCTCCATATTCACATACACACGGGGACCTGCTGCACCTCCATATTCACATACACACGGGGACCTGCTGCACCTCCATATTCACATACACACGGGGACCTGCTGCACCTCCATATTCACATACACACGGGGACCTGCTGCACCTCCATATTCACAGTGACGGGGGACCTGCTGCACCTCCATATTCACATACAGACGGGGGACCTGCTGCACCTCCATATTCACATACACACGGGGACCTGCTGCACCTCCATATTCACATACACTCGGGGACCTGCTGCACCTCCATATTCACATACAGACGGGGACCTGCTGCACCTCCATATTCACATACACACGGGGACCTGCTGCACCTCCATATTCACATACACACGGGGACCTGCTGCACCTCCATATTCACATACACACGGGGACCTGCTGCACCTCCATATTCACATACACACGGGGACCTGCTGCACCTCCATATTCACATACACACGGGGACCTGCTGCACCTCCATATTCACATACACACGGGGACCTGCTGCACCTCCATATTCACATACACTCGGGGACCTGCTGCACCTCCATATTCACATAGTGACGGGGACCTGCTGCACCTCCATATTCACATACACACGGGGACCTGCTGCACCTCCATATTCACATACAGACGGGGACCTGCTGCACCTCCATATTCACATACACACAGGGACCTGCTGCACCTCCATATTCACATACACACGGGGACCTGCTGCACCTCCATATTCACATACACTCGGGGACCTGCTGCACCTCCATATTCACATAGTGACGGGGACCTGCTGCACCTCCATATTCACATAGTGACGGGGACCTGCTGCACCTCCATAGTCACATACACACGGGGACCTGCTGCACCTCCATATTCACATACACACGGGGACCTGCTGCACCTCCATATTCACATACACACGGGGACCTGCTGCACCTCCATATTCACATACACACGGGGACCTGCTGCACCTCCATATTCACATACACACGGGGACCTGCTGCACCTCCATATTCACATACACTCGGGGACCTGCTGCACCTCCATATTCACATACACACGGGGACCTGCTGCACCTCCATATTCACATACACACGGGGACCTGCTGCACCTCCATATTCACATACACACGGGGACCTGCTGCACCTCCATATTCACATACACACGGGGACCTGCTGCACCTCCATATTCACATACACACGGGGACCTGCTGCACCTCCATATTCACATACACACGGGGACCTGCTGCACCTCCATATTCACATACACACGGGGACCTGCTGCACCTCCATATTCACATACACACGGGGACCTGCTGCACCTCCATATTCACATACAGACGGGGACCTGCTGCACCTTCATATTCACATACACACGGGGACCTGCTGCACCTCCATATTCACATACACACGGGGACCTGCTGCACCTCCATATTCACATACACACGGGGACCTGCTGTACCTCCATATTCACATACACACGGGGACCTGCTGCACCTCCATATTCACATACACACGGGGACCTGCTGCACCTCCATATTCACATACACACGGGGACCTGCTGCACCTCCATATTCACATACACACGGGGACCTGCTGCACCTCCATATTCACATACACACGGGGACCTGCTGCACCTCCATATTCACATACACACGGGGACCTGCTGCACCTCCATATTCACATACACACGGGGACCTGCTGCACCTCCATATTCACATACACACGGGGACCTGCTGCACCTCCATATTCACATACACACGGGGACCTGCTGCACCTCCATATTCACATACACACGGGGACCTGCTGCACCTCCATATTCACATACACACGGGGACCTGCTGCACCTCCATATTCACATACACACGGGGACCTGCTGCACCTCCATATTCACATACACACGGGGACCTGCTGCACCTCCATATTCACATACACACGGGGACCTGCTGCACCTCCATATTCACATACACACGGGGACCTGCTGCACCTCCATATTCACATACACACGGGGACCTGCTGCACCTCCATATTCACATACACACGGGGACCTGCTGCACCTCCATATTCACATACACACGGGGACCTGCTGCACCTCCATATTCACATACACACGGGGACCTGCTGCACCTCCATATTCACATACACACGGGGACCTGCTGCACCTCCATATTCACATACACACGGGGACCTGCTGCACCTCCATATTCACATACACACGGGGACCTGCTGCACCTCCATATTCACATACACACGGGGACCTGCTGCACCTCCATATTCACATACACACGGGGACCTGCTGCACCTCCATATTCACATACACACGGGGACCTGCTGCACCTCCATATTCACATACACACGGGGACCTGCTGCACCTCCATATTCACATACACACGGGGACCTGCTGCACCTCCATATTCACATACACACGGGGACCTGCTGCACCTCCATATTCACATACACACGGGGACCTGCTGCACCTCCATATTCACATACACACGGGGACCTGCTGCACCTCCATATTCACATACACACGGGGACCTGCTGCACCTCCATATTCACATACACACGGGGACCTGCTGCACCTCCATATTCACATACACTCGGGGACCTGCTGCACCTCCATATTCACATACAGACGGGGACCTGCTGCACCTCCATATTCACATACACACGGGGACCTGCTGCACCTCCATATTCACATACACACGGGGACCTGCTGCACCTCCATATTCACATACACACGGGGACCTGCTGCACCTCCATATTCACATAGTGACGGGGACCTGCTGCACCTCCATATTCACATACACACGGGGACCTGCTGCACCTCCATATTCACATACACACGGGGACCTGCTGCACCTCCATATTCACATACACACGGGGACCTGCTGCACCTCCATATTCACATAGTGACGGGGACCTGCTGCACCTCCATATTCACATAGTGACAAGGACCTGCTGCACCTCCATATTCACATACAGACGGGGACCTGCTGCACCTCCATATTCACATAGTGACAGGGACCTGCTGCACCTCCATATTCACATACACACGGGGACCTGCTGCACCTCCATATTCACATACACACGGGGACCTGCTGCACCTCCATATTCACATACACACGGGGACCTGCTGCACCTCCATATTCACATACACACGGGGACCTGCTGCACCTCCATATTCACATACACACGGGGGACCTGCTGCACCTCCATATTCACATACACACGGGGACCTGCTGCACCTCCATATTCACATACACACGGGGACCTGCTGCACCTCCATATTCACATACACACGGGGACCTGCTGCACCTCCATATTCACATACACACGGGGACCTGCTGCACCTCCATATTCACATACACACGGGGACCTGCTGCACCTCCATATTCACATACACACGGGGACCTGCTGCACCTCCATATTCACATACACACGGGGACCTGCTGCACCTCCATATTCACATACACACGGGGACCTGCTGCACCTCCATATTCACATACACACGGGGACCTGCTGCACCTCCATATTCACATACACACGGGGACCTGCTGCACCTCCATATTCACATACACACGGGGACCTGCTGCACCTCCATATTCACATACACACGGGGACCTGCTGCACCTCCATATTCACATACACACGGGGACCTGCTGCACCTCCATATTCACATACACTCGGGGACCTGCTGCACCTCCATATTCACATACACACGGGGACCTGCTGCACCTCCATATTCACATACACACGGGGACCTGCTGCACCTCCATATTCACATACACACGGGGACCTGCTGCACCTCCATATTCACATACACACGGGGACCTGCTGCACCTCCATATTCACATAGTGACGGGGACCTGCTGCACCTCCATATTCACATAGTGACGGGGACCTGCTGCACCTCCATATTCACATACACACGGGGACCTGCTGCACCTCCATATTCACATACACACGGGGACCTGCTGCACCTCCATATTCACATACACACGGGGACCTGCTGCACCTCCATATTCACATACACACGGGGACCTGCTGCACCTCCATATTCACATACACACGGGGACCTGCTGCACCTCCATATTCACATAGTGACGGACCTGCTGCACCTCCATATTCACATACAGACGGGGGACCTGCTGCACCTCCATATTCACATACACACGGGGACCTGCTGCACCTCCATATTCACATACACACGGGGACCTGCTGCACCTCCATATTCACATAGTGACGGACCTGCTGCACCTCCATATTCACATACACACGGGGACCTGCTGCACCTCCATATTCACATACACACGGGGACCTGCTGCACCTCCATATTCACATACACACGGGGACCTGCTGCACCTCCATATTCACATACACACGGGGACCTGCTGCACCTCCATATTCACATACACACGGGGACCTGCTGCACCTCCATATTCACATACACACGGGGACCTGCTGCACCTCCATATTCACATACAGACGGGGACCTGCTGCACCTCCATATTCACATACACACGGGGACCTGCTGCACCTCCATATTCACATACACACGGGGGACCTGCTGCACCTCCATATTCACATACAGACGGGGGACCTGCTGCACCTCCATATTCACATACACACGGGGACCTGCTGCACCTCCATATTCACATACAGACGGGGACCTGCTGCACCTCCATATTCACATACACACGGGGACCTGCTGCACCTCCATATTCACATAGTGACAGGGACCTGCTGCACCTCCATATTCACATACACACGGGGACCTGCTGCACCTCCATATTCACATACACACGGGGACCTGCTGCACCTCCATATTCACATACACACGGGGACCTGCTGCACCTCCATATTCACATACACACGGGGACCTGCTGCACCTCCATATTCACATAGTGACGGGGACCTGCTGCACCTCCATATTCACATACACACGGGGACCTGCTGCACCTCCATATTCACATACACACGGGGACCTGCTGCACCTCCATATTCACATACACTCGGGGACCTGCTGCACCTCCATATTCACATACACACGGGGACCTGCTGCACCTCCATATTCACATACACACGGGGACCTGCTGCACCTCCATATTCACATACACACGGGGACCTGCTGCACCTCCATATTCACATAGTGACGGGGACCTGCTGCACCTCCATATTCACATACACACGGGGACCTGCTGCACCTCCATATTCACATACACACGGGGACCTGCTGCACCTCCATATTCACATACACACGGGGACCTGCTGCACCTCCATATTCACATACACACGGGGACCTGCTGCACCTCCATATTCACATACACTCGGGGACCTGCTGCACCTCCATATTCACATACACACGGGGACCTGCTGCACCTCCATATTCACATACACACGGGGACCTGCTGCACCTCCATATTCACATACACACGGGGACCTGCTGCACCTCCATATTCACATACACACGGGGACCTGCTGCACCTCCATATTCACATACACACGGGGACCTGCTGCACCTCCATATTCACATACACACGGGGACCTGCTGCACCTCCATATTCACATACACACGGGGACCTGCTGCACCTCCATATTCACATACACTCGGGGACCTGCTGCACCTCCATATTCACATAGTGACAGGGGACCTGCTGCACCTCCATATTCACATACAGACGGGGACCTGCTGCACCTCCATATTCACATACACACGGGGGACCTGCTGCACCTCCATATTCACATACACACGGGGACCTGCTGCACCTCCATATTCACATACACACGGGGGACCTGCTGCACCTCCATATTCACATACACACGGGGACCTGCTGCACCTCCATATTCACATACACACGGGGACCTGCTGCACCTCCATATTCACATACACACGGGGACCTGCTGCACCTCCATATTCACATACAGACGGGGGGACCTGCTGCACCTCCATATTCACATACACACGGGGACCTGCTGCACCTCCATATTCACATACACACGGGGACCTGCTGCACCTCCATATTCACATACACACGGGGACCTGCTGCACCTCCATATTCACATACACACGGGGACCTGCTGCACCTCCATATTCACATACACACGGGGGACCTGCTGCACCTCCATATTCACATACACACGGGGACCTGCTGCACCTCCATATTCACATAGTGACGGGGGACCTGCTGCACCTCCATATTCACATACACACGGGGACCTGCTGCACCTCCATATTCACATACACTCGGGGACCTGCTGCACCTCCATATTCACATACACTCGGGGACCTGCTGCACCTCCATATTCACAGTGACGGGGGACCTGCTGCACCTCCATATTCACATACAGACGGGGGACCTGCTGCACCTCCATATTCACATACAGACGGGGGACCTGCTGCACCTCCATATTCACATACACTCGGGGACCTGCTGCACCTCCATATTCACATACACTCGGGGACCTGCTGCACCTCCATATTCACAGTGACGGGGGACCTGCTGCACCTCCATATTCACATACAGACGGGGGACCTGCTGCACCTCCATATTCACATACACACGGGGACCTGCTGCACCTCCATATTCACATACACACGGGGACCTGCTGCACCTCCATATTCACATACACTCGGGGACCTGCTGCACCTCCATATTCACATACACTCGGGGACCTGCTGCACCTCCATATTCACAGTGACGGGGGACCTGCTGCACCTCCATATTCACATACACTCGGGGACCTGCTGCACCTCCATATTCACAGTGACGGGGGACCTGCTGCACCTCCATATTCACATACACACGGGGACCTGCTGCACCTCCATATTCACATACACACGGGGACCTGCTGCACCTCCATATTCACATACACACGGGGACCTGCTGCACCTCCATATTCACATACACACGGGGACCTGCTGCACCTCCATATTCACATACACACGGGGACCTGCTGCACCTCCATATTCACATACACTCGGGGACCTGCTGCACCTCCATATTCACATAGTGACGGGGACCTGCTGCACCTCCATATTCACATACACACGGGGACCTGCTGCACCTCCATATTCACATACACACGGGGACCTGCTGCACCTCCATATTCACATACACTCGGGGACCTGCTGCACCTCCATATTCACATACACACGGGGACCTGCTGCACCTCCATATTCACATACACACGGGGACCTGCTGCACCTCCATATTCACATACACACGGGGACCTGCTGCACCTCCATATTCACATACACACGGGGACCTGCTGCACCTCCATATTCACATACACACGGGGACCTGCTGCACCTCCATATTCACATAGTGACGGGGACCTGCTGCACCTCCATATTCACATACACACGGGGACCTGCTGCACCTCCATATTCACATACACACGGGGACCTGCTGCACCTCCATATTCACATACACACGGGGACCTGCTGCACCTCCATATTCACATACACACGGGGACCTGCTGCACCTCCATATTCACATACACACGGGGACCTGCTGCACCTCCATATTCACATACACACGGGGACCTGCTGCACCTCCATATTCACATACACACGGGGACCTGCTGCACCTCCATATTCACATAGTGACGGACCTGCTGCACCTCCATATTCACATAGTGACGGGGACCTGCTGCACCTCCATATTCACATAGTGACGGGGACCTGCTGCACCTCCATATTCACATACACACGGGGACCTGCTGCACCTCCATATTCACATACACACGGGGACCTGCTGCACCTCCATATTCACATACACACGGGGACCTGCTGCACCTCCATATTCACATACACACGGGGACCTGCTGCACCTCCATATTCACATACACACGGGGACCTGCTGCACCTCCATATTCACATACACACGGGGACCTGCTGCACCTCCATATTCACATAGTGACGGACCTGCTGCACCTCCATATTCACATACACACAGGGACCTGCTGCACCTCCATATTCACATACACACGGGGACCTGCTGCACCTCCATATTCACATACACACGGGGACCTGCTGCACCTCCATATTCACATACACACGGGGACCTGCTGCACCTCCATATTCACATACACACGGGGACCTGCTGCCACCTCCATATTCACATACACACGGGGACCTGCTGCACCTCCATATTCACATAGTGACAGGGACCTGCTGCACCTCCATATTCACATACACACGGGGACCTGCTGCACCTCCATATTCACATACACACGGGGGACCTGCTGCACCTCCATATTCACATACAGACGGGGGACCTGCTGCACCTCCATATTCACATACACACGGGGACCTGCTGCACCTCCATATTCACATACACACGGGGACCTGCTGCACCTCCATATTCACATACAGACGGGGACCTGCTGCACCTCCATATTCACATACACACGGGGACCTGCTGCACCTCCATATTCACATACACACGGGGACCTGCTGCACCTCCATATTCACATACACACGGGGACCTGCTGCACCTCCATATTCACATACACACGGGGACCTGCTGCACCTCCATATTCACATACACACGGGGACCTGCTGCACCTCCATATTCACATACACTCGGGGACCTGCTGCACCTCCATATTCACATACACACGGGGACCTGCTGCACCTCCATATTCACATACAGACGGGGACCTGCTGCACCTCCATAATCACATACACACGGGGACCTGCTGCACCTCCATATTCACATACACACGGGGACCTGCTGCACCTCCATATTCACATACACACGGGGACCTGCTGCACCTCCATATTCACATACAGAAACAGTTTAGAGCTTAAAGGGTTACTCAGCACCATCCTCGGCTGGACGGGACTGTGCACTACAATCACCAGAGCGCAGTACAGTGCCCGGCCAGTAGTGGGCAGAGTGGCATTAGTCCTTTAGTGACGCCATCTTGTGCTGCTCTTGTTTAGTCCGGCGCACTATGACGACATTCTGGTAACAATCCTCCGCGCTCCGTCATCAGGTTCCGGCTTCGCTGTTTCTCTCATCTGCCCGACCTTTATTGTCCTGCGGGGTCATCAGATCTGCACAGTGGAGCTGTGTGTGCGCATTGTGGGCTTCCTGGGGTTTAGGGATTTGCTATTGTGCTTTCCTGCTGTATTTTATATAATATACATTATATACACACAAGTAAAAGGGGGGGGGGGGGCAGCAGTGCTCAGCTGTATGTGTAGCAGAGCTGTGTGTATAATGTGTATGCTGCTCAGCTGTATGTGTAGCAGAGCTGTGTATAATGTGTATGCTGCTCAGCTGTATGTGTAGCAGAGCTGTGTATATAATGTGTAGCAGAGCTGTGTGTGTATAATGTGTATGCTGCTCAGCTGTATGTGTAGCAGAGCTGTGTATAGTGTGTATGCTGCTCAGCTGTATGTGTAGCAGAGCTGTGTATAATGTGTATGCTGCTCAGCTGTATGTGTAGCAGAGCTGTGTGTGTGTATGCTGCTCAGCTGTATGTGTAGCAGAGCTGTGTGTGTATAATGTGTATGCTGCTCAGCTGTATGTGTAGCAGAGCTGTGTGTATAGTGTGTATGCTGCTCAGCTGTATGTGTAGCAGAGCTGTGTATAATGTGTATGCTGCTCAGCTGTATGTGTAGCAGAGCTGTGTATAATGTGTATGCTGCTCAGCTGTATGTGTAGCAGAGCTGTGTATATAATGTGTATGCTGCTCAGCTGTATGTGTAGCAGAGCTGTGTATAATGTGTATGCTGCTCAGCTGTATGTGTAGCAGAGCTGTGTATAATGTGTATGCTGCTCAGCTGTATGTGTAGCAGAGCTGTGTGTGTATAATGTGTATGCTGCTCAGCTGTATGTGTAGCAGAGCTGTGTGTGTATAATGTGTATGCTGCTCAGCTGTATGTGTAGCAGAGCTGTGTATAATGTGTATGCTGCTCAGCTGTATGTGTAGCAGAGCTGTGTGTAATGTGTATGCTGCTCAGCTGTATGTGTAGCAGAGCTGTGTGTAATGTGTATGCTGCTCAGCTGTATGTGTAGCAGAGCTGTGTATATAATGTGTATGCTGCTCAGCTGTATGTGTAGCAGAGCTGTGTATATAATGTGTATGCTGCTCAGCTGTATGTGTAGCAGAGCTGTGTATATAATGTGTATGCTGCTCAGCTGTATGTGTAGCAGAGCTGTGTGTAATGTGTATGCTGCTCAGCTGTATGTGTAGCAGAGCTGTGTATAATGTGTATGCTGCTCAGCTGTATGTGTAGCAGAGCTGTGTATAATGTGTATGCTCCTCAGCTGTATGTGTAGCAGAGCTGTGTATAATGTGTATGCTCCTCAGCCGTATGTGTAGCAGAGCTGTGTGTATATAATGTGTATGCTGCTCAGCTGTATGTGTAGCAGAGCTGTGTATATAATGTGTATGCTGCTCAGCTGTATGTGTAGCAGAGCTGTGTATATAATGTGTATGCTGCTCAGCTGTATGTGTAGCAGAGCTGTGTATAATGTGTATGCTGCTCAGCTGTATGTGTAGCAGAGCTGTGTATATAATGTGTATGCTGCTCAGCTGTATGTGTAGCAGAGCTGTGTGTGTATAATGTGTATGCTGCTCAGCTGTATGTGTAGCAGAGCTGTGTATAATGTGTATGCTGCTAAGCTGTATGTGTAGCAGAGCTGTGTGTGTATAATGTGTATGCTGCTCAGCTGTATGTGTAGCAGAGCTGTGTATGTGTATGCTCCTCAGCTGTATGTGTAGCAGAGCTGTGTATAATGTGTATGCTGCTCAGCTGTATGTGTAGCAGAGCTGTGTATAATGTGTATGCTGCTCAGCTGTATGTGTAGCAGAGCTGTATATAAAGTGTATGCTGCTCAGCTGTATGTGTAACAGAGCTGTGTATATAATGTGTATGCTGCTCAGCTGTATGTGTAGCAGAGCTGTGTATATAATGTGTATGCTGCTCAGCTGTATGTGTAGCAGAGCTGTGTGTGTATAATGTGTATGCTCCTCAGCTGTATGTGTAGCAGAGCTGTGTATACAATGTGTATGCTGCTCAGCTGTATGTGTAGCAGAGCTGTGTATAATGTGTATGCTGCTCAGCTGTATGTGTAGCAGAGCTGTGTGTGTATAATGTGTATGCTGCTGAGCTGTATGTGTAGCAGAGCTGTGTATAATGTGTATGCTGCTCAGCTGTATGTGTAGCAGAGCTGTGTGTGTATAATGTGTATGCTGCTCAGCTGTATGTGTAGCAGAGCTGTGTGTGTATAATGTGTATGCTGCTCAGCTGTATGTGTAGCAGAGCTGTGTGTATATAATGTGTATGCTGCTCAGCTGTATGTGTAGCAGAGCTGTGTGTATATAATGTGTATGCTGCTCAGCTGTATGTGTAGCAGAGCTGTGTATAATGTGTATGCTGCTCAGCTGTATGTGTAGCAGAGCTGTGTGTATAATGTGTATGCTGCTCAGCTGTATGTGTAGCAGAGCTGTGTATATAATGTGTATGCTGCTCAGCTGTATGTGTAGCAGAGCTGTGTATATAATGTGTATGCTGCTCAGCTGTATGTGTAGCAGAGCTGTGTGTGTATAATGTGTATGCTGCTCAGCTGTATGTGTAGCAGAGCTGTGTGTGTATAATGTGTATGCTGCTCAGCTGTATGTGTAGCAGAGCTGTGTATATAATGTGTATGCTGCTCAGCTGTATGTGTAGCAGAGCTGTGTATATAATGTGTATGCTGCTCAGCTGTATGTGTAGCAGAGCTGTGTATATAATGTGTATGCTGCTCAGCTGTATGTGTAGCAGAGCTGTGTGTATAATGTGTATGCTGCTCAGCTGTATGTGTAGCAGAGCTGTGTGTGTATAATGTGTATGCTGCTCAGCTGTATGTGTAGCAGAGCTGTGTGTGTATAATGTGTATGCTGCTCAGCTGTATGTGTAGCAGAGCTGTGTATAATGTGTATGCTGCTAAGCTGTATGTGTAGCAGAGCTGTGTGTATAATGTGTATGCTGCTCAGCTGTATGTGTAGCAGAGCTGTGTGTATAATGTGTATGCTGCTCAGCTGTGTGTAGCAGAGCTGTGTATAATGTGTATGCTGCTTAGCTGTATGTGTAGCAGAGCTGTGTATAATGTGTATGCTGCTCAGCTGTATGTGTAGCAGAGCTGTGTGTGTATAATGTGTATGCTGCTAAGCTGTATGTGTAGCAGAGCTGTGTGTATAATGTGTATGCTGCTCAGCTGTATGTGTAGCAGAGCTGTGTATATAATGTGTATGCTGCTCAGCTGTATGTGTAGCAGAGCTGTGTGTATATAATGTGTATGCTGCTCAGCTGTATGTGTAGCAGAGCTGTGTATATAATGTGTATGCTGCTCAGCTGTATGTGTAGCAGAGCTGTGTATATAATGTGTATGCTGCTCAGCTGTATGTGTAGCAGAGCTGTGTATAATGTGTATGCTGCTCAGCTGTATGTGTAGCAGAGCTGTGTGTATAATGTGTATGCTGCTCAGCTGTATGTGTAGCAGAGCTGTGTGTAATGTGTATGCTGCTCAGCTGTATGTGTAGCAGAGCTGTGTATATAATGTGTATGCTGCTCAGCTGTATGTGTAGCAGAGCTGTGTGTAATGTGTATGCTGCTCAGCTGTATGTGTAGCAGAGCTGTGTATATAATGTGTATGCTGCTCAGCTGTGTGTAGCAGAGCTGTGTATATAATGTGTATGCTGCTAAGCTGTATGTGTAGCAGAGCTGTGTGTATAATGTGTATGCTGCTCAGCTGTATGTGTAGCAGAGCTGTGTGTATATAATGTGTATGCTGCTCAGCTGTATGTGTAGCAGAGCTGTGTATAATGTGTATGCTGCTCAGCTGTATGTGTAGCAGAGCTGTGTATATAATGTGTATGCTGCTCAGCTGTATGTGTAGCAGAGCTGTGTATATAATGTGTATGCTGCTCAGCTGTATGTGTAGCAGAGCTGTGTATAATGTGTATGCTGCTCAGCTGTATGTGTAGCAGAGCTGTGTATATAATGTGTATGCTGCTCAGCTGTATGTGTAGCAGAGCTGTGTATAATGTGTATGCTGCTCAGCTGTATGTGTAGCAGAGCTGTGTATAATGTGTATGCTGCTAAGCTGTATGTGTAGCAGAGCTGTGTATATAATGTGTATGCTGCTCAGCTGTATGTCTGTGGTCACACTGCTCTGTCATGGAGAGGTCACACAGCTCTCAAAAAATCATAAAAACAAAACAAAAAAACACACAAAGACATTACGGAACTATACGGGGATCACATGACAGGAGAAACACTAAAGTGTCGCTGTCATTTAAAAAAAACTCTTGACATGGGAGATGTTTTTGTTCGGTCCGGGACAGGGTTCAAATACCCCAGCGATCACTAGAATTAGTGGGGAAAAGCTCAGTGCTGAACCGTCCCCCTCCGCTGCCTCTCACCACCAGGGCGAGATATATTAGTATAAAAACTATTTTTTATTTTTATTCTGTTTTCAGTTGTATAAACCAGGAAATGCGTCAGAAAAATACAGTAATTTGTGCTGCCATCTGGAGGCCAATGATGTGCACTGCAGGCCCATAGAATGGATGAATGTGATAAGAAATTGTCAGTATAGGACGAGAGGTTGCAGGGAGCGTGTTGGATTTATATATTTTTATGTATATTTTTATTTATTTGCATGTTAATTATAACTTTCCTTTACAAGTCTTAATGATGCTGCTGTTTTTCCTGCAAATCACAGCTGACTGTGGCGCCCTGCCCATAAGAACTGGATGACGGGGCGGAGGACGGTGTGACGCCGCTGTGTGTCATGGCTTCCCAGCATCATTGATTAATAGGGAAACTGGACAATAGAGATAAATAAATATATAATAAATAAATAGATTTAAAAATATAAAAAAACAAAATAATGAAATAAATATAAAATGTATAACTATAACATAAATAATTTTTTTTTTAAATGAATTAAATATATATTATTTTTTCATAAAGATGATTTTCGATCCGACCATGACCAGAAAGAAGAAGAAGAAGAAGAAGCCCTTCATGCTGGATGAAGAAGGGGGCGAGCAGCAGACCCAGGAGGAGACCCAGGTCCCCGAAACTAAAGAGGTGGAACCAGAACCCGTGGAAGATAAAGAGTTTGACCTGGATGAGGAATCGTATAAGAAAAAAGGTATTACTGTATAGAAAGGTTTTATGTTGTTATACCGAGCAAACGACACTCTGCAGCGGCGCACTTCATTCTTTGGATATCCAGTTATTGCAAAACTACAACTCCCAGCATGCCCGGACAGCCAATGGCTGCAGCTTGAGGTCCATAGTTTGGAGACCATTGCTCTACGAAGATGCGTTTTGCTAATGGATCTCTCTAGATATGTCTGCTTACTTATCAGCTGCTGTATGCTCCACAGGAAGTTGTGTAGTTCTTTCCAGTCTGACCACAGTGCTCTCTGCTGACACCTCTGTCCATGTCAGGAACTGTCCAGAGCAGGAACAAATAAATCCCCATAGCAAACCTACCAGTCAATTAGTGTCTCAAGAAAATGTTACTGTATCTTATGGGGAATTAACCCTTTGAGTATCATTTTTCCTCCGGTCACAGATGCCCCAGATGATCTGGACGACTTAAATTTCTTTAATCAGAAGAAGAAGAAAAAGAAAACTAAAAAGTTTGACCTGGAGGAAGCGGAGGAAGGTGTGAAGGTATATACTGATGTGTGTATTTACCTATATATATATATATACACTGATGTGTGTATTTACCTATATATATATATATATATATATACTGATGTGTGTGTTATATAAATGTATGTATGTGTATATATATGAAAGAACAAGGTCCGGCACTAGGTTGGTTGCAGGTAAAAACTTCTTATTTCTTTATTTGAAGATTCTGCAGTACAAGGTAGAAAGTCTGACGCGTTTCGCTAAAGAGCTTAATCGTAGACTAAGCTCTTTAGCGAAACGCATCAGACTTTCTACCTTGTACTGCAGAATCTTCAAATAAAGAAATAAGAAGTTTTTACCTGCAACCAACCTAGTGCCGGACCTTGTTCTTTCCTTTACAAGTGAGTAGCCGGAGGCGGTACCGGCCGGTCTGCGGCACAGGTGGCGAGGTGGGGGTGCACAGGGTGAGCGACTCACAATCCAGCTATATATATATATATATATATATATATATATATATATATATATATATATATATATATATATATATAATTTATTTATTATTCATACGGATGTGTTATATACTGATTAGAGATGAGCGAACTTACATTAAATTCGATTCGTCGCGAACTTCTCGGCTCGGCAGTTGATGACTTTTCCTGCGTAAATTAGTTCAGCTTTCAGGTGCTCCGGTGGGCTGGAAAAGGTGGATACAGTCCTAGGAAAGATTCTCCTAGGACTGTATCCACCTTTTCCAGCCCACGGGAGCACCTGAAAGCTGAACTAATTTATGCAGGAAAAGTCATCAACTACCGAGCCGAGAAGTTCGTGACGAATCGAATCTACTGTAAGTTCGCTTATCTCTAATACTGATGTGTGTGTGTGTGTGTGTGTGTGTGTGTGTGTTAATTTGTGTCATGTAGATATTTATTGGAAACAACTTAATACATTGAGATACAAACGATAAAGACTCGTCCTGTAGAGATCACTTCTCAGCAGACGTCTAAGGCTCTGTTCACATTTACTTTCCACGTGTCCTGATACTCTGTGATGGTTCTCCGGCTTATCTGGTCAGACGTATCTATTGTCTACATTAAAGGGGTACTCCGCTGCTCAGCATTTGGAACAAACAGTTTCAAACGCTGGAGCCGGCGCCGGGAGCTCGTGACGTCACAGCCCTGCCCCCTCAATGCAAGTCTATGGGAGGGGGCGTGACATCTGCCACGCCCCCTCCCATATACTTGCATTGAGGGGGTGGGGCATGACATCATGAGGGGGTGGGGCTATGACGTCACGAGCTCCCGGCTCCAGCGTTCGGAACAGTTTGTTCCAAATGTTGAGCAGCGGAGTGTCCCTTTAACCCTACGTGAGTCCGGAGCGCAGAGTTTGTATAAGTTTCCTCTGCTGTAAACTCTACATGGGAGATGATGCCTGCGCAGCAGTATATGTCAGAGATATATTTGAAGCAGTTCTCCTCCCATATATATCTGACGGAAGCCTAAGATGTCATTCGAACAGAAGATGTGGTATATTCTATGCAGGGTTTGTGGATTTTCTTAACTCTTTCCTGACCCGTGACGCACACACCTGGGGCAGGTGAGGGAGTCAGGTCTGCACTATAAGCGGCAGATGCCCGATGCTATCATCAGCTGTAATGACTGAGGCAGGCAATGATGTCAGCGCCGCCTTGTAAACGTTAAAGGGGTACTCCGGCCTTAGACATCTTACTCCTATCCAAAGGATAGGGGATAAGATGTCTGATCTCAGGGGTCCTGCTGCTGGGGACCCCCGCAATCTCCGTGCAGCTCCCAGCATTCTGTGCTGGAAGCTGATCCAGAGACGTGACGGCTGTCGTACCCCCTCCCATAGACATGAATGGAGGGGCGTGGCTATGACCTCACGTCGCGATCTCAAGAGCAGCACGCGGCACAGAATGGAGGGTGCTGCACGGAGATCGTGGGGGTCCTAGCGGCAAGACACCCATGATCAGACATCTTATCGCCTATCCTTTTGGATAGGGGATAAGATTTCTAAGGCCGGAGTACCCCTTTAAATCCTGCTCATCCCTGGTGTCTTCGTAATACAGTGGTCCTTCAAGTTACAATATTAGTTTCCAGGATGACCATTGTATGTTGAATCCATTGTATGTTGAAACCATAACTATGGAAATCTTGTAATTGGTTCTGAAGCCCCAAAATGTCATCCAAAAATAGGAAAAAGTGAGGATTAAAGAAAAATAAGTAGATAACTAATATAGATAAAGCAAATCCTTATATATAAAAGTAATAAAGATCTGCTGGGAGCTGTAATCACTGTCTATGTAGAGGACAGGAGCTTCTTCAGGGTCCTGTACAGAACACGTAATGTCCTAAAAAAAAAAGTAACTTGGAGCCGCCCTCACCTGGTGTCCAAAGGGGCAGATAACCCTGGCACAGGTAAAGAGTACAGAACATGTAATACCACCCTGTACTGTAGGAGGCGCTACCAAACACCAGTCAGTGTATACACTTCAGTAATACAGGTAAAGTGTACAGAACATGTAATGCCTCCCTGTACTGTAGGGGACGCTACCAGACATCAGTCAGTGCATACACTTCAGTAATACAGGTAAAGAGTACAGAACATGTAATACCTCCCTGTACTATAGGGGGCGCTACCAGACACCAGTCAGTGCATACACTTCAGTAATACAGGTAAAGAGTACAGAACATGTAATACCTCCCTGTACTATAGGGGGCGCTACCAGACACCAGTCAGTGCATACACTTCAGTAATACAGGTAAAGAGTACAGAACATGTAATACCTCCCTGTACTATAGGGGGCACTACCAGACACCAGTCAGTGTATACACTTCAGTAATACAGGTAAAGAGTACAGAACATGTAATACCTCCCTGTACTATAGGGGGCGCTACCAGACACCAGTCAGTACATACACTTCAGTAATACAGGTAAAGAGTACATAACAAGTAATACCTCCCTGTACTGTAGGGGGCACTACCAGACACCAGTCAGTGCATACACTTCAGTAATACAGGTAAAGAGTACAGAACATGTAATACTTCCCTGTACTGTAGGGGGCGCTACCAGACACCAGTCAGTGCATGTCCATTCTGATTGGTCGGTTCTTCCGGGTACTGACAGGTATCACAGATCTGGAGTCTGTACATTGTATGTTGTGTCTGGTTTATAGTTACAATGTCCAGAATAGACGAGAAAAGATCATCGTATGGTGAGGATATTGTGAGTTGAGGAATCACTGTACACACATAGATATAGATATATATATTATCTATCTATATCTCTATCAGACTTGTTAACCTAGAACAGAACTGTTAGGGATTAAAACTGCTTGATGTTTATTTGACAGAATCTAAAGATCGAGGCCGAGGCCCAAGACGCCTCCGAGTCCCAAGAGGACGACCTGGAATTCATGTTGACCAAAAAGAAGAAAAAGAAAAATGTTAAGTTCCCTGAGGATGATGACGCCTTTGAGAAGGATGAAGGTAAGAGGCAGCAGGTCAATGTATACTGTGGATGTGCAGTCTTGTCTGTCGTCCATCAGTGTGTCCCAACCAGGGTGCCTCCAGCTGTTAACAAAACTACAACTCCCAGCATGCCCGTACAGCCAACGGCAACAGCTGGAGGCCCACTGGTTTTGAAACACTGCTGTATTATTACAAAATCCGATTGTGTTCACACTGTGTCCTGCCCTACATGTTTTATGACACAATGTGTCTCGCTTTACAGCCTTTGAAGACGAAGACAGTAAAAAAGATGATGGAATTTCCTTTAGTTCTCTACATGGACCTGCATGGGCGGGGACTGAGAGGGACTACACGTACGATGAGGTGAGGATCCATCACTGTTGAGTTATTTAAGTAAAACTTGGTTCTAGATCAGTGTTTCCCAACTGGGGTTCCTCTAACTGTTACAAAACTACAACTCCCAGCGTGCCCGGAAAGGTAGTTGTAATTTTACAACAGCTGGAGGCACACTGGTTGGGGAACGCTGCTATAGAATATCTGTAAATATGTATTTTTTAATTTATTGTATGTATTTAATATTTCTTATTTATTTTTTATTTTAATTTATTTTATTTATATTTTAATTTAATCATTTATTTTAAAAAAAAATAAAAATTTCAGCTTCTAAACAGAGTATTTAACATAATGCGAGAGAAGAATCCAGACATGGTCGCCGGAGAAAA
>NC_079200.1:6155864-6208364 GCF_029499605.1 Hyla sarda
ATCTGCAACAGCTTCTGCCCCGCCGGGGGGGGGGGGGTTGAAATAGCCGATAACTTATACCGATATTTCGGTGTAAGCTGTCGACCTGAAAGGTGACAGATTATCGGTATCGGCCCTAAAAAATCGATATCGGTCGATCCCTAATAAAAATTACTTTTCATAACGCCATTTTTATTTTGTCTTACAGAGGAATATGTGACTTGTCACACCTGTCGGTCGCCAGACACCATCCTGCAGAAGGACACCAGGTTATACTTCCTGCAGTGTGAAACCTGCCATTCTCGCTGTTCTGTGGCGAGCATCAAAACTGGATTCCAGGCCGTCACGGGCAAGAGAGCACAGCTCCGCGCCAAAGCCAACTAAGCCAGCCCGCCCCCACCCGGTTGGATTTTTACAAATTGCTGTTTATGGATCCCGGGGGCTCCGCCTGACAGTCAGCAGGGAGTGGTAACCCTTTATATTGTAAGGAATGATGTGAGACTGAGCAAGAAAATATTGGCTTAAAATTATTATTATTTTTCAGTTTTTGAGCGAGGAATTGCTAAAAAAAAAAAAAAATTCGACAGCGGAGCTGATCACATGAGTGGCGTCACTTGCAGGCAAATGTTTTACCAGCTGTCTCGAAGAATAAGGGGGAAGAATGTGCATTTTTAACCAGACTTCTGTAAAATGCAAAAAAGTACATTAAAGTTACTATAACATTCACAGAACACTCACATTTTATCTTGTGTTATCAAATGTTTTTTTTATTTTATTTTGTCACCTAAGGGCTGAATTTCCCCACCAGGGTGCCTCCAGCTGCTGCTAAACTAAGGTGAGAGGAAATCCTTGATTTACCTTTCAGAGACAGTGTGGATCCTCTGAAGGAGGCAGACAGGCCTTTGGAAAGAAGTGGTGTGGCTGAGCACTTCTCTTCCAACTTCCTGTGCTGGCAACAGAACACAGGCCAGTGTTTTCTAACCAGTCTGTCTCAGCTGTTGCAAAACTACAACTCCCAGCATGCCCGAGGCCAAAGGCTGTCTGGGCATGCTGGGAGTTGCAGTTTTGCAAGAGCTGGAGGCAAAACTACGTTTATCATAGGAGAATTGTACGGGTCTCTTAGGTGTCCAGGGACTGCTAAGAAAGGGAAGCCTTGATTTACCTTTTCAGGGAATATGTGGATCCTATGGAGGTGGCAGACGGGCCTTTTGCTGTTCAGGCATGCAGGGAGTTGTAGTGATGCAACAGTTGGAGGCACCCTAGTTGGAAAACGTTTATCCTAGGAGAATTGTACAGGTCTCTTAGATGTCCAGGGACTGCTGAGTAGAAAGGAAAGCCTTGATTTACCTTTCAGGGAATATGTGGATCCTATGGAGGTGGCAGACGGGCCTCTTGCTGTTCAGGCATGCCGGGAGTTGCAGTTTTGCAACAGCTTAAGGCTCTCTTGTTGTGAAGCATTTATCATAGGAGAAATGTACAGGTCTCTTAGGTGCCCAGGGACTGCTGAGATGAAAGGGAAGCCTTGATTTAACTTTCAGGGAATATGTGGACCCCAAGTATGTAGACTCCTCCTCCTCAGACTGGCACAAGAAGCGTGACTAGTAGCCTCATTCACTTGCCCCGATGACTAAACCTTTGGGGCAAGTTGCGTTTTTAAAATATTTTTAAATCGCTGTTTGTGGCATCACACAGGCGAATAGGGGAACATTAGAATGATGCTTAAGGCCCCGTTCACACTACGGAATCTCCGCTCGCTGAGTTCCGCGAGGGGAGGTTCCGCCTGGCGGCCGCCGTCGGTTGAGCTTCGGCGCTAGGGCCGCGTTTCACTGAGCCATCACCACTGACAGCTATGCAGTGCTCGCGGAATCCACGTAGAGAATGAACATGTTCTTTCTTTGCGCAGAACAATTTCAGCGGGGGAATTGTCCGCCGCGGAAATTCCACAGTGTGAACGGGTCTCGCGGAGACCCATTCACACTAATGTTAAGTTCACACCGCGGAGTTACGCTCGTGGAATTCTGGGAGAATTCCGTAGTGTGAACATGGCCTTATTCATCATCCACCATGACAGTCGCCAGAGAGATGGTCCTCTTGGACCTAATAGGAACAGAGAGGTTATAAGCCCCTCCCCCTTTTTTCTCCTGATCCTATTAGGTCCAGGTCAGAGGTCAGAGGTCCGGTGTCTGTTCTGAATGGAATTTTTTTTTTTTTACTTCTTCCCCTGGGGTGGGTTGCGGTCCCCTTTGCGCTCCCCTTTGCGCTCCCTAACACTTTTTAACCCCTCTGGTCGCAGAGAAGCTGAGTTTTTCCGCCTCCGGGCAGTGTTGGGTACTGCACTATATGTCCCCACATTAGGATACGCTAATTGTTCATCATTGGTTTTTATTTTCATTCTATACAATGACGCTATCGCAGAATTACATTTATACACCTTTTAACCGTTATACATATTCAACATCCATACGGTGGGGCCTTTGTTTCTCCTTTACCTTTTTTGACAATTTTTTTGATATGCTAATTGTATCCCACCGCCTGTGTGCCCCGTCTCTCGCGGCTGCTCGTACCTCTGTAGTTGCGGGGCTCCATGCGGGTCATCTGCAGCTGGTCAGTGCGAGCCAGAGGAAGCGCCCACGTGCGCGAAACTAGTTGCCGCCCCGTGCCTGTATCCATCTCCAGCTCCCTGTGCACCTTTTGTACCTGATGATTTTATGAACAACACGCTGCAATAAAGAATTGATTCGTCCCAGCAAGATATTGGTGAGTGCGTTTTCCATTCTGCTTCTACATACAGTATATATCTGCTATTTCTTATTGGATCGCTGCACCACCACTTGGAGAATCACAGCAGGCAAAGCTATCGGTACACCTCTTGTCTGCCTTATTGGCCCCACCGATTGCAGCCTCTCAGACTAGCGGTGCCGGACATTCACACTCTTCTTTTGGATTACTCCTCTTGTTTAGCCTCTTATTTTGGTTCCTTTGTTTCTTTATGGAGATCAGGAACCTTCTATAAAATAAAAAGTTAGAAAATGTATGATGTGTTACTCTAAATTCCCTGAGGTGTATGAAAAAAAAAACAGCTTTGTATATCTAAAGTGGTACAAGAGGAGAATCCGGGTATTTCTGAGGATATGCGATCAATTTGTCAAGAAATGCAAGAATCTTTGGCGCTGGCTTTTATTTAAATCCTACTTCAAGCAGTCAGTCATCTGTGAATGTTCCTCCTGCTGTTTATTGGGTCAGGGATGTGGAATTCATATCGCCCGACGCCCGGGACAAGTAGTCCTGGGCGCCGGGCAGGTGAATTTTTTTCAGCCCTTAGCCCGGCTTCAGGCAAGCAGGGCCGGTGTAGTGAAGAATTGTAGTGCGGCGGCGCTCAGCAGTCTGTATGGAGCAGCTCCCAACTCCTGCCCGCTCCATACTCTGCAGCTACTCTGTTCTCAGTAGCCGGGGGCCGCCACTAATAGCCAGCATGCGGCAGTCACCGTTTAGACAGCAGCATCTAAAGGGACATGTGAATGCTCCCTGGTGGGGGGAATGGCCCCCCCGCAGCCTGATCGTGCCCCGGGGTGGATATCCACTATAGAGGTAGCCGGAGGGCTTACCGCTGTTCCCTGCTGTCCCGGCTCTGTCAGTGATAGATCCTGGCTGGACTAGGCTCTATCAATGGATCACAGAGCTCACAGATCAATGGAGTTCAATAGAACTGATCTGTATGAGGAATCTAATGATTCCTCCTAAGAGTCTAATAAAGTGTAAATAAAAAAATAAAATAAAAGTTTAAAATGCACACATTAACCCCTTCCAAGTTCAAATCACCCCCTTTTCCTATATAAAAACATGTAAACATAATAATAATAAACATATTTAGTATCGCTTCGTGCGTAATTGTACGAACTATTAAAATATAACATTATGTATCCCGTACGGCAAAATGACGTAAATGTAAAAAAAAAAAATAGCAAACTACAGAATGGCAATTTTTATAATAATCGCAGAAAAAAAAGTCCGATCGATACCATATTGGTACCAATACACAAAACTGATTATGGCACAAAAAATGAGCCTCATACAGCCTGGTATGCATAACATTTTTTTTTTTTTTTTTTTTTTAAAGCTACAGGGGTCAAAAAATGGCAATTAAAAAAAAATCGAAAGTTCAGTTTTTTCATTTGTAAAACATGACGGAAACTATACAAATCTGGTATTTCTGTAATCAGTAGAGATGAGCGAATTTACAGTAAATTCGATTAGTCACGAACTTCTCGGCTCGGCAGTTGATGACTTTTCCTGCATAAATTAGTTCAGCTTTCAGGTGCTCCGGTGGCTGGAAAAGGTTGATACAGTCCTAGGAAAGAGTCTCCTAGTGTATCCACCTTTTCCAGACCACGGGAGCACCGGAAAGCTGAACTAATTTATGCAGGAAAAGTCATCAACTGCCGAGCCGAGAAGTTCGTGACTAATCGAATTTACTGTAAGTTCGCTCATCTCTAGTAATCAGATGACCTAAAGTATCAAAATAACATGTTATCTCAACCACAAGGTAAATGGCGTAGAAAACAAAAAAACACCAAATTTGCTAAATTATCTTTTACTACGGTATTTAAATTTCACTTCACCGATAGATTATATATATATACATATATATACACATATATATACGCATACATACATATACACACCTTTTGGTTCGGAGAATGCTAAAAATTACATAAAAAAAAAACATAAGGGGATTGTCATGAGGGACAAGTAGATTTTGCTCCGTTTTAGTCCCATGGACAAGTATTTAATTTTTTTTAAATAAAATTTCCACACCCCTAGGGGTGCTCCATTGCTCAGCTTTTGGAACAAACTGTTCCGAATGCTGGAGCCGGCGCAGATAGCTTGTGACATCATAGCCCCGCCCCCTCATTATGTCACATCCCACACCCTCAATGCAAGTCTATGGGAGGGAGTGTGACGCCCCCTCCCATAGCCTTGCATTGAGGGGGCGGGGCTATGATGTCACAAGCTGCCGACTCCAGCGTTCGGAACAGTTTGTTCCAAACACTGAGCAGCGGAGTACCTCTTTAATGTATTTCGGGCTATTGCTAGTTCTGATCCTTCTGCTAGTGTTACTTCCGTTGCTACTGGTTACTTACCTTGTACTACTCCAAGTTGCCTCTGGATTTACGCCCTTGGTTAAATCAAGGAGTATTGATTAACCCCAGTGTGCCGCCACCTAGTATTCCTAGAGGGGGTCGGAGTTCTCTCTAAGGTCTGGGGATTATCAGCCACCATCTAAAAAACCTAAATTGGTGGTAGATTCTGTCTCCGAAGAGGAGGATCTGATATCTAGATCTGACATAGAGGGCACTGAGGAAGACGAAATCTCACCGGGGCCCTCTACTAAGTATAATACGAAGTATTTTTTCTCATTTGATGATACCGAAACTCTCCTAAAAGCAGTCAGGGATGTTATGGGTTCAGAAGAGGAGGAGCATCCTATGAATATTCGGGATGAGACCCAGGAAGAAAATAGTTTTACATATACATGAAAATATAAGAAATATTGTTGAGGAACGGAAACAACCAGAAAAAAGAATTTACACCTAAAGAATTTAAAAATAGTTTTCCATTTGGTGATAAAGAGGAGGAGCTCTGGAGTGAGATTCCAAAAGTAGATGCGCAGGTTACGGAAATGGTAAAAAAGAGGTCTCTTCCGTTTGAAGATTCCTCCCGATGAAGAGATCCTATGGATCATAAAATAGATACTCAATCCTAATATTGCGGCCACAAGTCTGGCCAGAGCCGTGTATGTGTGGCGGCCTCAATTAGAGGATCACATTGAAAAGAAGACGCCAAGAGAAGATCTTCTGTCATCTGTTCCCATGTTAAAACTTGCAGCAGGTTTTCTTGCCGATGCTTCAGTGGAAACGGTCAGGATGGCGGCGAAATCTGCAGGGCTTTCAAATTCCTCAAGAAGAGCTTTATGGCTGAAGAACGGGAAAGGTGATAATACAGTGATCCCCCGATCTACGATGGCCCCAACATAGGTTAATTTCAACATACAATGCTTTTATATGTTGGGGCGATCGCATAAACGGCTATCCTGCAGCGCAGACTGCTTTAGCTGCTGCCAGATAGCCATTTAAGATGCCCCGTGTGGTCCTGTGAGTGTCACTAACCTGTCCCCGACGTTCCGGACCATCCTCTTCAGGCTCCGCTGCATGGCTGTCGCTCTCCTTTGTCATCACGTCGCCGCGCACACCGTCCTGTCATCCAATAGGAGCGGCGTGCGCAGCGCCGTGATGACGCCGATGGAGAGCGACGATCCAGGGCAGCGGTGACAGTCCGGAGTGGCGGGGACACGGGAGTATAACTTTCTATATTACTATTGCATGGATCCCTCAACATACGATGGATTCAAGTAAAGATGGTTCAGTTGAGGGATCTCTGTACTTCCAATCTAAATTGTGTTCTATTCTACTGTGTAGGAAAGGTGTTTGGTCCGGTCCTGGATGACATATTGGAAAAAACTGCAGATAAAAAGTTTCCCCTGAAGAAAAACCTAAAAAGCCTCAAAACTTTTCGTCCTCAAGGGAACAAGTTTTCCAATTATAGAAGAAAGGGAAAATCCGGCAGGTGGAGTTATCCCAAGGGGGGGGGGGGGGGGGTGTAAAGGAAAATATTTTATTGTTTACCCTAACAAGCCCCCCAAAAAACAATGACGGGAGGCCGGTAGGATGGAGACTATAGTTTTTTTTTTTCTTCCCCAATGGAAGAAAATGTCTTCAAATGCCTGGATCCTGAACCTGATAAAATCAGGATACAGGATAGAATTTTCTTCTCTCCCTCCACCAAGATTTCTAATTTCAAACCCAGCCTCCGTCCTTCAGAACCGCATGTTGGGGGGGTGCGTGGTTTGGTCGCCGTGCTGAATGGCCGCATAGAAGAAGAGCTCCTGCTTTAAAGCCGGGAAAAGAGTGTCTAGATATCTGCCAGCTACTCCTCACTCGACCCAGAGCTATATCTACCCTCATGGCGACTACCGGCAGAAAGAGAAACTTTAAAAACGGTGGTTCTCGGCAGCTAACATACTTTTTTTTTTGCTCTGGGACCTGCAAGTCCTTTCAAGATGGCGCCACAGCGCACGCGCACCAGACTTCTACAGACCGTAATAAGAATTAACAGTCTCGGGACGAGAACCGCACTGACAACAGGGTGAGCCCTTACCAGAATCTGCCTTCCACCCGTGTGCACCAGCCTCTCTCCTTTGATGTGCCGCCTCACTGGACCCGTGTCGCCAGTGCAAACCAGAGCACCCAGTCCTGTCATGGTGGAGGGAGATGGAGGAGAGACAGAGAGGGTCCCGGAGTACAGTAGCGCGAGGAGTGAGAAAGCTGGCATGAAGCAAGACTCCCCTCAGGTCAGTCCCCTTAAAGGGGTACTCCGCTGCCCAGCGTTTGGAACAAACTGTTCTGAATGCTGGAGCCGGCACTGGGAGCTCGTGATATCATAGCCCCGTTCCCTCAATGCAAGTCTATGGGAGGGGGCGTGACTGCTGTCCCGCCCCCTCCCATAGACTTGCATTGTGGGGGCGGGGCTATGACATCATGAGCTCCCGGCTCGAGCGTTCGGAACAGTTGGTTCCAAACGCTGAGCAGCGGAGTTTCCCTTTAAACAGAAGCCCCGTATGGGTGCTCCTGATGATGAGGCTGAGGACCCTGCTGACTCTGAGACTGATCTATTTACTGCATATCAGACTACTGATAAGTGTCTGACGCCATGCTTAAAGGAGTAGTCCGACGCGCACTTTTCTCATTTTATCCCGTCCGGGCTGCGAAGTAAAAGAAAACAAACTTTCTCTTACCTGCCAACGAGCCCCCGGAGCTCCGGTACAGGTGTTGGGTCCCCGGGCTGTATTCTTCTTACTTCCTGTTAGCCCGGCACGTCACACGGAGCTTCAGCCTATCACCGGCCACAGTGATGTCCCGCCTCGGCAGGTGATGGGCTGAAGCTCCGTGTGACGTGCCGGACTAACAGGAAGTAAGAAGAATACAGCCCGGGGACCGAACACCTGTACCGGAGCTCCGGGGGCTCGTTGGCAGGTAAGATAAAGTGCGTTTTATTTTATTTTGCAGCCCGGACGGGATAACATGAGAAAAGTGTGCGCCGGAGTACTCCTTTAAATTTCTTACAGATATATAACACAACAGCAATCCTAAAACAAAACAAGACGAAAAAACCCAACCATGACAAAACAAACAAAACTAAAGAGAATAAAAACCTTTTTTTAATAAATAAATAAATAAATCCATAAGTAATGTCTATGTCCCTCCCACCCTTCCTCACTTTATTACAACTTCTATCGCCCTATTCCGAATAAGCCGATCCGTCTCCGCCTCTATCTTACTTCGAGGCCCATCCTCTCAGATCTAATTAATGGGACCCACTATATCTATATATTCCTCATTTTCTCTAAATTCTATCCATGGATACACCGTCTGAAAAAACCTCTCTGATGTCCCGTGAATGACGGCTGTCAAATCTTCCATCTGTATCAGGTCATTCACCTTGGATACCCAAAGCGCCAAGGATGGAGGCGTTGATTGTTCCCATTTAAGTGGTTTGCGTGCTCTTTGACCATGAATCGTAGCAGAGATATTTTATACGTTTTTACAGGGATCTCACAGTGATGAAGATAAAGCGCAGGCAAGGGATCGATCGTCAGTCCGGTAATGTTTTTTATGGTCTGCGAGACTCCTTTCCAAAACTGTATGAGTATGAAGGACATGACCAGAATATGTGCATAAACGAGCCCTCTGTTCGCCCACGTCTTCAACAATTCGGGTCTAAAATTGAATGTAGCCTAGTGTGCACTCTCTACCACCTGGACAAGATCTTATAGCCGCCTCTTGAAATCGAGAACTAAACAGAGATTGATGCATCGGCATACAAATCCTTTTTCTTTGCTCTGGTATAAACACCACTTGTAAGTCTAATTTCCCATTTAGTAAAAAAAAAAAAAATTTGGGGGTACCTTGTCAGGAGGAGAAATCAACAATGCATACATGCTCGATAACCCATGCCTCAAGGGGCGCTCTGCTATACAGGTGTCCTCAAACGCAGTCGGTTGATTCACAAATGTTGATGGAGAAGGTAAAGTAGCCAGATAGTGGTGCAGCTGGGCAATCCGCCTTGCCCCCAATGAGCATGGATCCACTAAGCATCACTTGACAGGCATGATTGGTCTCCCAAAAAGTGGCAGACCCTAAACTTCCCTGTTGTAGCCCATGCCCGAAACACTGGATCATCCAACCCAGGCGAGAATGTCAGATTGCCCAACACGGGTATTAATAGGGACCCCTTTTGAAGTAGATAAGTACCACTTTTTTGTCTCTACATAACGATAGTGTAAGGCCCATGGTCAGATGTCTACATAGCTGTGAAACCTCCATAGGTTGGCACCAAGGTTTGCAATTAAGAGGGGTCTGTGTAAAAGATTGTTCTATTGCCACAGATTGCTTCGACTGGGCATGACAACACCAATCCACTACTCCTGTTAAAGGGGTGCTTTCCAAAGGATAGGGGATAAGATATCTGATCGCGTGGGTCCAGCTACTGGGACCCCCTCAATCTCTGCGCAGCACCCGGCATTCTGTCCCGGCCAGGCCCCCCTCATGAAGTCACACCACGCCCCCTCAATGCAAGTCTATGGGAGGGGGCGTGGCAGGCGCCATGCCCCCTCCCATAGACTTGCATTGAGGGGGCGTGGTGTGACGTCACGAGGGGAGTGGCCATAACGTCAGGACCCCCGCCGCCTGCTCCAATCGTTCGTAACAAAATGTTCCGAACGCTGGGACAGCAGAGTACCCCTTTTAATAGCGCGGTCTGGTGGTATTTCTGAAGGTCTGGTAAACCTACCCCGCCTGCCGGCCTTGGGCGACACAACACCGACTTATTTAGATGTACTGCCTTTCCACCCCAAATAAATTTGTTTTGAAGAGAGACCAGAGATCTAAAATAAACAGGGGGAATCTTCACTGGCACTCTCTGTAATGCATCCAAAACTTTTGGTAAAATCGACATCTTAAATGCCGCACATCTGCCGAACCAGGTGAATGTTCCCCCTAGACCAAGATGTACAACGGGACCGTATTTCATTCAAAAATGGAGGGACGTTCAGTTGGTAAAGCCTACTCAGATCCCCTCAAAGAAACACTCTCAGATACTTTAAATGGGTACTCTCTTTAAAAAAATATTTTTTTTATTAAAAAGATTATGTAAAAAAAAAAAAATGTTCTAATATATTTTATAAAAAAAAAATAAATCTTGTTTTCTGTGTTTTTTTTCACGTTTGTAAACCTGGCCACTAGGTGTCACCCTATATGGCTCAGGATTACTTCCCCCCCCCCGACGTTCTCCACTTCCGGACCAACACTGGCTGGGCAGCGTGCCTCAGCATGGTCCGGAACGTGCGTTCACATAAATGAGGAGAGGGAGATGCAGGTAGAGAGAGAGTACAACGTTCGTGCGCACGCGGCGCGCAAAATTTAAATATCCCTCTCCTCATTCATTGCAGAGCACGAGCTGCAGGAAAGAGAGAGAAGACGGGCGGAAACGAGCCCCAGCCAGGCTTCAGATGACGTTGTGCCTGCCGGGGCCGCCCACTTCCTGCCCTCACCAGAGAGCTCAACTCTGAGCTCCTGCAGCCGTTCTACAGAAGGTATTTTTATGGGGATTTGGGCAGAAATACAGACAGGGAAAGACGTAGTTAGTGTCAGGGACAGATGGGGAGGGGGAAATGGGGAAATTTAGTTTAGTGATAGCTACTCTTTAAGGCTTCCCTAGCCCAACGGAAAGAAAAGGAGCCTTGTAATGCCGTAACAACGTTGGGCCCTAAAGATAGATTCAAAGCCTCTGATTTTGAAAAAGGAATCTTAAAATTTGAAAACCGTTCCAGTTCTTTCATGAGGACCAGAAGGGATATCTGTGGCCTCGTAAGAAAAACAAAAGATCATCCTCATCTGCTGCCACCTTGTATCTGGTCCCCGACACTGTAATTCCCCCTATGTCCACATTCGCCCTGATTCGGCAGAGAAGCGGCTCCATCGTCAAAATAAAAATCAATGGAGAAAGTGGGCACCTCTGCCTCGTCCCGTTCTATACGGGAAAGTCTTCAGAGAGGACGCCGTTCACCCGGACACAGGCCGAAGGTGAAGCATATAAAGCCATTACCCAATTTAGAAAACTGTCACGTAGCCCCAAAAATTTCAGTGTCTCTACCATAAAGGTCCAATTAACCCGATCGAATGCCTTTTCGGCATCAGTTGGCAATAACATTGCTGGGGTTCCCAGACTTTTAGCTTTGTGGATCAGGTTAATTGCCTTAAAGGGGTACTCCGGTGAAAAAACTTTTGTTTTTTTTTAATCAACTGGTGCCAGAAAGTTAAACAGATTTGTAAATTATTTCTATTTAAAAAAAAAAAATCTTAATCCTTCCAGTACTTATTAGCTGCTGAATACTACAGAGGAAATTCTTTTCTTTTTGGAACACAGAGCTCTCTGCTGACATCACGAGCACAGTGCTCTCTGCTGACATCTCTGTCCATTTTAGGAACTGTCCAGAGCAGCATATGTTTTCTATGGGGATTTTCTCCTACTCTGGACAGTTCCTAAAATGGACAGAGGTGTCCGCAGAGAGCACTGTGGTCATGATATCAGCAGAGAGCTCTGTGTTCTAAAAAGAAAATAATTTCCTCTGTAGTATTCAGCAGCTAATAACTACTGGAAGGATTAAGATTTTTTAATAGAAGTAATTTACAAATCTCTTTAACTTTCTGGCACCAGTTGATTAAAAAAAAAAGTTTTTCACCAGAGTACCCCTTTAGTGGAATTGTCTCAGGCTTCTCTTCCCTACATAAAACCTGCCTGACTCGCTAATCTAGATGCCAAGACTTTAGTGAAAAGTTTCCACATTTAGGAGAGAAATTGGGTGATAATTAGAACACTTAGAAGCATCTTTCCCCTCTTTTGGTATTACTGTTATCAGGGCTCGATCGGACCCCCCGGGAGTGTAGTTTCTTGTGCCACTGCATTAAATGCCCCCCAAAAATGCGGGGAAAGTACCGGTAAATCCCCCAAAAATTTATAATAATCCAAAGTAAAGCCATCAGGCCCGGGGGCCTTCCCTTTTGAGTTCTTTTAAAGGGGTACTTCGGCTCTTAGAAATCTTATCCCCTATCCAAAGGATAGGGGATAAGTTGCCTGATTGTGGGGGTCCCGCTGCTGGGGACCCCCGTGATCTTACACGCGGCACCCCGTTTGTAATCAGTCCCCGGAGCGTGTTCGCTCCGGGTCTGATTACCGGTGACCACGGGGCCGGCGGTGTGTGACGTCACGCTCCGCCCCTCAATGCAAGTCTACGGGAGGGGGCGTGATAGCTGTAATCAGACCCGGAGCGAACGTGCTCCGGGGACTGATTTTAACTGGGGTGCTGCATGCAAGATCACGGGGGTCCCCAGCGGTGGGACCCCCACAATCAGGCATCTTATCCCCTATCCTAAGCCCCGGAGTACCCCTTTAATTTCAGAATAGTTCTTCCTCAGAGATTGGGTCCTCCAATAGGAGAACAAGCATACCCGAATCCCTAATATACTCCTGTATTTAATCTCGAAAATGTAAACTAGGGGTATCCGGATGAGAAGTGTCAGTAACTACACAAAATCCCGGAATGCTTCGGCTATTTGTGATGGAAGATGTACTAATGTGTGGGATCGAGGGCGAATCGAGGGGATAAATGGTCTAGCCGGGGCTAATGTCCTCCCAAATTTATTCCCAAATTCGTAAAAATGCAGTTTCACCTTGAATAATGTTGTTTTGCTTTATCTAATAGAAGGGATAGGATTTCTTCCTTTTTCGGCAGGACTACTTACCTTCTGCTCCACCAATGAATGGGACTTGTGTTGTATCTCCAGTTCCCTCAACTCCCGTAACAGAGTAACAAGTTTTGATGCTTTTGGTCTTTTAATCCGTGCCCCGTGTTTTATGAAAGCACCTTGAATTGCACATGTATGGGCCCCCCATGTGATGCATTCTCCCGAAAGAAATCCATCAATATCCCTTTAAAGGGGTACTCCACTGCTCAGCGTTTGGGACAAACTATTCCAAACGGTGGAGTCGGCGCCGGGAGCCCGTGATGTCATAGCCACGCCCCCTCATAACATCACACCCCACCCCCTCAATGCGAGTCTATGGCAGAGGGCGTGACGGGAGCTCATTACATCATAGCCCTGCCCCCTCAATGCAAGTCTATGTGATGGGGCGTGACGGGAGCTCATGACGTCGTAGCCCCGCCCCATCATGATGTCACACCCCCACCTATAGACTTGCATTGAGGGGACGGGGCTATGATGCCTGGAGCTGCCAGCTCCAGTGTTCGGAACAGTTTGTCCAAATGCTGAGCAGCAGGGTACCCCTTTAAGGTCTCTCACCACCTCTGAATCGCACAGGAGGGAGGAATTTCCACTGCCACTGTACTGGATACGCTGTGGGTATTGCGATAGCGAGTGTCACCAGCGCATGATCCGAAAACATAATCATATCAATCTCCAAGCGATACAAGAGGTGTAGATCCCTATGTTTAAAAAACAGTCCAATCGGGAGTATGCACCATGAGTAGATGAGTAATATGAGTAGTCACGATCTATAGGATGGCGGATACGGCAGGTATTTACTAATTGAAAATTATGGGCGCTTGAGGGCACCTGATCCGACATGAGATGTCCCCCGCAATGTGTCAATCGAAGGTTAAAATCTCCTCCCAATATTCGGACCCATTCTCCCAATACCATTAGCCCCTCTCCATCACTGCAAGTCTCCATGTGTTCCCATGGTAACGAACGAGATATCAATATGCTTGTACCTCTGGATTTTGAGTCTGAGGTAAAGCTGTGGTGTCCAAAAGGTAACCAAGCATTAGATGTGTTACCGTTTAATGTGTGTCTTGGAGGAACGCCACCTGAAGATGTCGAGAAGACTTGGTTCCGTTGAAAGGCTCGAACGAAAGGTAAAAACTGGTTTCCCTAAGGGCGCACAACGCTACCGTAGGTTAAAACCACGGACATCAATAGTAAAATAATAAAACGGCTTTAAAGACATATAGACGACGCTTTTCGAGAGCGCAGCTCTCTTTATCGAGTCAAGTCGAATGCTGTTTTCACGCTGCCAGAGTCGGCCTTGCCCCTCATGACATAACGGCCATGCCCCCTCAATGCAAGTCTATGGGAGGGGGCGTGACGGCTGTCACGCCCCCTCCCATAGGCTTGCATTGATGGGGCGTGGCCGTGATGTCATGAGGGGCAAGGCTGACCTCACCAGCGTGAAAACAGCATTCGAAACATTTACTTCCGGTTGCTGGCCAGTGGAGTACCCCTTTAATTGTATAATCATTGGAAATTATATCCAAAATCCAAATCCCCTTCACCTCCTCTCTCATCCTACATCATCAAATACGGGGTACTTATTCACCTAGCCAAAAAAAAAATAAAATCCACAGAATTAGGCCAAAACCAGGAAATGTTCACCCCAACAATGCCTTCTATATGCTCACTGGGCTGGGCCCCTGGTCCCCTTTATCTCAGTTACATTCCATACGGACTTCTCCCTAATAGTCGCGCTTCTTCAGGGAGAGCAACAACCAAATCCATAACCGTGGGGGATTGAGAATATCTATTAGCATTCCTTGGCCCTCTAGATGCTCCTCTTCTGCGTCTATGGCTCTGTGGCCCCAGAACCTACATAGTCCATTAAGAGCCAGTCCGGGAGGGACACTATTTCACTATGCCGTCTCAAATAGTACTTTATGTATTAAGTGGAAAGGGTGACCGGTATGTGGCCCCCGCATCCCGTATGGGAATCAATTATGGTTGCAAGCGTCTCCTCATTACCAGGGTACGGACAGAGACATCTGGAAATAAACGGATCTGTGCTCCTTCAAAATTGATCACCCCAAAATTCCGTGCCTTTTGCTAAATCGTTTCTCTATCCGTGTAATAATGCAGCCGGCACAGTAGATCCCGAGACCCGTCTGCTCTCTTGTTTCTGGATATTCCGTGTATCCTGTCAATAACATAGGAGGCTTCCAGAGGTCGCTTTGTGACCAGATCAAATACCTCTGTAACCCGCCGGATCCCATCCTCGTTAGGCTGATGCTCAGGGAGACCTTTAGGCCGTACGTTACTTTGGTGCCCCCGGTTCTCTTGGTCATCTAATAAAAGCGTCGCCTGTGGTTGTTGGCTCCTAGTATTAGTAACTACCTCCTCCAGGGCTTCCATTCTAGCGGAGACTCCGTATCATTTCCATTAACCCGTTCAGGACCCATGACGTAATGGTACGTCCCGACACCCTGGGTCTTAAGGACCCATGACGTACAGTTACGTCATGGGCAGTTCCGGTCCCCGCCGGGCGGGGATCGGAGCGGGATGGCTGCTGAAATCATTCAGCAGGCATCCCGTGCAAATGCTCAGGGGGGTCATCAGACCCCCCCATGTCGGCGATCGCGACAAATCGCAAGTGAATTCACACTTGCGATTCCGGGTCATTCCGGGTCTATAGTGACCCGGAATGTAAGGGGGATCGCGGGTGTCTAAGACACCCACGATCCCCCTGTAGCGATAGGAGTGAGGTGGCACGGGTGCCACCCCTCCTATCCCTGCTATTGGTGGTCTAGACGCGACCACCAATAGCAGATCGGGGGCGGGGGGGTTTACTTTCGTTTTACCCGTCCTGCCCTCCCACAATAGGCGGGGCAGGATGGGGAAACGACGGGGACCGGCGCCGAAGATCCACTTACCCATCCGGGCGGGCGACGGAGGCTGCGGGCGACGGAGATCGGCGGGCGGCGATGACGTGCGGCTGGATCCGACCGAAGCCGGTGAGTTGCCTAGCAACATCTGGAGGGTACAGTTTGAGACCATTATACAGTGGTCTCTAACTGTAGCCCTCCAGATGTTGCAAAACTACAACTCCCAGCATGCCCAGACAGCTGTTTGGGCATGCTGGAATATGTAGTTTTGCAACAGCTGGAGGGCTACAGTTTGAGACCACTATATAGTGGTCCCTAAGCTGTAGCCCTCCAGATCTTGCAAAACTACAACTCCTAGCATTCCCAAACAACTGTTTGCTGTCTGGGCATGCTGGGAATTGTAGTTTTGCAACAGCTGGAGGACCACAGTTTGGAGATCACTTTGCAGTGTTCTCTAAGACTGTAGCCCTCCAGATGTTGCAAAACTGCAAATCCCAGCATGTCCTAACAGCAATCAGCTGTCTCGGCATGCTGGGAGTTGTAGTTGCGTACCTCCAGCTATTGCATAACTACATCTCCCAGGATGCCCGTCGGCGATCAGTACATGCTGGGAGTTGTAGTTTTGCAACAGCTGGAGGCACACTGGTTAGAAAATGCTGAGTTAGGTAACAGAACCTAACTGAAGGTTTTCCAACCAGTGTGCCTCCAGCTGTTGCAAAGGTACAACTCCCAGCATGCACGGTCTGTCAGTACATGCTGGGAGTTGTAGTTTTGAAACAGCTGGAGGTTTCCCCCCCCCCCCCCCCCCATGTGAACGTACAGGGTACATTCAACCAGGCAGGCTTACAGTAAGTTTCCTGCTTCAAGTTTGGGCAGCGGCAAATTTTTCGCCGCAGCTCAAACTCCTAGCGTGAAACTCACCGTAACATGTCAGTGTGACTGTACCCTAAAAACACTACACTACACATAATAAAGGGTAAAACACAACATATACACCCCCTTACACTGTCCCCCCCAATAAAAATGAAAACTGTATTGTATGGCAGTGTTTCCAAAACGGAGCCTCCAGCTGTTGCAAAACAACAACTCCCAGCATTTCCGGACAGCCACTGACTGTCCAGGCATGCTGGGAGTTTAGCAACAGCTGGAGGCACCCTGTTTGGGAATCACTGGCGTAGAATACCCCTATGTCCACCCCTATGCAATCCCTAATTTAGTCCTCAAATGCGCATGGCGCTCTCACTTCGGAGCCCTGTCGTATTTCAAGGAAACAGTTTAGGGCCACATATGGGGTATTTCCGTACTCGGGAGAAATTGCACTACAAATTTGGGGGGCTTTTTCTCCTTTTATCCCTTATGAAAATGAAAAGTTGGGGCTACACCAGCTTGTTAGTATAATTTTTTTTTTTTTTACACTAACATGCTGGTGTTGCACTATACTTTTTATTTTCACAAGCGTTAAAAGGAAAAAAAGACCCCCAAAATTTGTAACACAATTTCTCCTGAGTACGGAAATACCCCATATGTGGGCATAAAATACTCTGCGGGCGGACAACAAGGCTCAGGAGTGAGAGTGCACTATGTACATTTGAGGCCTAAATTGGTGATTTGCACAGGGGTGGATGATTTTACAGCGGTTCTGACATAAACGCAAAAATATAAATACCCACATGTGACCCCATTTTGGAAACTACACCCCTCAGGTAATGTAATAAGGGGTACAGTAAGCATTTACGCCCCACAGGTGTCTGACAGATTTTTGGAAAAGTGGTCCGTGAAAATGAAAAATTTAATTTTTCATTTGCACAGCCCACTGTTCCAAAGATCTGTCAAATGCCAGTGGGGTGTAAATACTCACTGCACCCCTTATTAAATTCTGTGAGGGGTGTAGTTTCCAAAATAGGGTCACATGTGGGGGGGTCCACTGTTCTGGCACCACGGGGGGCTTTGTAAACGCACATGGCCCCTGACTTCCATTCCAAACAATTTTTTTCCCAAAAGCTCAATGGCGCTCCTCCTCTTCTGAGCATTGTAGTTCGCCAGCAGAGCACTTGACGTCCACACATGGGGTATTTCCATACTCAGAAGAGATGGGGTTACAAATTTTGGGGGGTCTTTTCTGCTATTAACCCTTGCAAAAATTTGAAATTTGGGGGGAAGCGCACATTTTAGTGAAATTTTTTTTTTTTTTTTACATATGCAAAAGTCGTGAAACCCCTGTGGGGTATTAAGGCTCACTTTATTCCTTGTTACGTTCCTCAAGGGGTCTAGTTTCCAAAATGGTATGCCATGTGGGGTTTTATTGCTGTTCTGGCACCATAGGGGCTTCCTAAATGCGACTTGCCCCCCGAGCAAAATTTGCTCTCAAAAAGCCAAATATGACTCCTTCTCTTCTGAGCATTGTAGTTCACCCGTAGTGCACTTTAGGTATACTTATGGGGTACCTCCATACTCAGAAGAGATGGGGTTAAAAATTTTGGGAGGTCTTTTCTGCTATTAACCCTTGCAAAAAAGTGAAATTTGGGGGGAAACACACATTTTAGTGAAAAAAATAAAAAATTTTTTTACATATGCAAAAGTCGTGAAACACCTGTGGGGTATTAAGGCTCACTTAATTCCTTGTTACGTTCCTCAAGGGGTCTAGTTTCCAAAATGGCATGGCATGTGTTTTTTTTTTGCTGTTCTGGCACCATAGGGGCTTCCTAAAGGCAACATGCCCCCCAAAAACTATTTCAGAAAAACGTACTCTCCAAAATCCCCTTGTCGCTCCTTCGCTTCTGAGCCCTCTACTGCGCCCACCGAACACTTTACATAGACATATGAGGTATGGGCTACAATCATAAGTATAAATTTGCTCCTTTTACCCCTTGTAAAAATTCTAAATTGGGTCTACAAGAACATGCGAGTGTAAAAAATGAAGATTGTGAATTTTCTCCTTCACTTTGCTGCTATTCCTGTGAAATACCTAAAGGGTTAAAACACTTACTGAATGTCATTTTGAATACTTTGGGGGGTGCAGTTTTTATAATGGGGTCATTTGTGGGGTATTTCTAATATGAAGACCCTTCAAATCCACTTCAAACCTGAACTGGTCCCTGAAAAATTGTGAGTTTGAAAATTTTGTGAAAAATTGGAAAATTGCTGCTGAACTTTGAAGCCTCTGGTGTCTTCCAAAAGTAAAAACTCGTCACTTTTATGATGCAAACATAAAGTAGACATATTGTATATGTGAATCAAAATTTTTTTTATTTGGAATATCCATTTTCCTTACAAGCAGAGAGCTTCAAAGTTAGAAAAATGGAAAATTTTCAAATTTTTCATCAAATTTTGGGTTTTTTCACCAAGAAAGGATGCAAGTTACCATAAAATTTTACCACTACGTTAAAGTAGAATATGTCACGAAAAAACAATCTCGGAATCAGAATGATAAGTAAAAGCATCAGAGTTATTAATGTTTAAAGTGACAGTGGTCAGATGTTCAAAAAATGGCCGGGTCCTACAGTGAGAAATGGCTGGGTCCTTAAAGGGTTAACTATAACTTCCAAAGTGTCTATCTCTGTTGGAACCTCAGAGATAGATGGCTGATGGGCCATCTCAATACGTTTACAGTCCCTGCTTGGTGGGAAGAGCTTCTATGAGGTCTGATCTCTGGGTTGTCTAGGAGGTTCCATTGGGGTTCTAACTTGAACCTCTCTCAGGATACGGCCCGATTACATTTCATACTCCTGGTTGCCCTGAGATACGGCCCTGGGACTGTCTCTTTGAGAGCCCACCTGTGGGGGAACCTGAGGGGCTTTGAGGGTCTCCTGGGGCCAAGGAGATGACATCTGCCTCCATCTATAGGTCTGGGATTCCTGGGCACTAAAACATAAAGCACCCGGAGTCGGGTATCTCCGGCACATGGATCCCTCTCTCCAGTTATTGTAGGTCCTTTCGCATTTTCTGCTGAAGGCTCCGCTCCCTCTCATCCACCATCTTAGGCCCCCTAGGAGTTCTTCCTCCCCTCAGGTTCTCCCCCACCTTTACTCGAGCTCCTGTCAGACCATTTCCTCCATAGCCCGCCTGCTCAGACTCCGGGCTCTCCATACTCCTGCACCTTCCTCTTGCCTCTCCTCCCCGCCAACCTTCTCATCTACGTTCCCAGCCGCCTTCGCTCACTCCGGACGCCATTCTACTGCCTTCCGGCGTCTTCGATGCACGTGGCCCGCTAAGGAAGCGGCGTATCCTGGGAGCTCCCGCTGATGCCACTGCTCTTGTTCTGGGTGGTGCACGGTCTGCCATGTTCCCCCATCTCCGCCATGTCTTCCCCCAAAGTCACCACCGTGAGTGCTAGTTGGTATCACTTGCCGCTCTGGAGTTCAAGCAGCGTGCGCCCTCACTCCTCTATAGTTAGGCCATGCCCCCGTATGCAGATGTTTCGGCGGCTACGCTACAGGTGAGACGCAGCTTATGCCCACTGACAGAAGCTCTCCGTAACCTGGGGGTCCCCTATCGTTGGGGCTTTCCTTCCAAGATTCTGATGAACCAACTAGGCAGAATTCACGCACTACTTACAGCAGAGGAGGGTCTGTCCGTGCTACGAGAATGGGGCATGAACCCTGAAGGAGACGGATCCGCTTCACGTTCCGGTTCGCCACTCAGAAGAGACCTGGAGTAACGTCACTGTCCTGCATAGTTTTTTTTCCCGGTGTAGAGGCTTTCACCGAAACCTTGACCACCCCAAGACTATACTCACCCACACCCGCTGACAACTCGATCTTCACATCGCTAGTTGTTTGTGCACTGACATCTTTTTGATTTACTATTTCCTTATATTGTTCTTCTCGTATTTTTGTGGGCATCTTTAGTCACAGCCGTTATTTCTACCTCCAGCCCTGAGAATATACTGTATATACTATTATCTGTGTCATTACTTATATGTGATATCCCCGTCTGTGGTTCTTAGAGCCAAGTCGGGTTTTTTAACTCCTGCAGTGCCAGCCCAGTTTACTACTTCTGCTAATGTTGAGACAGAGCCCCCAGTGTGACATCCTCGTCTGCGATTTTCAAAATCCAGTCAGGTTTTTAAAGGGGTACTTCGGCCCTAAGACATCTTATCCCCTATCCAAAGGTTAGGGGATAAGATGTGTGACCGCGGGGGTATTGTGACGTCACGACTCCGCCCCTGTGTGGCAACACGCCCCGCCCCTGCTATGCAAGTCTATGGGAGGGGGCATGACGGCCGCCATGCCCCCTCCCATAGACTTGCATAGCGGGGGCGGGGCATGTTGCCACACGGGGGAAGAGTCGTGATGTCACGATACTCTGGCCCTGTGGTCGGCACCCAGCAGTTTGTGAGCTGGCAGCGCGGCGTGCAGCTCAAAGAAGTGGGTGCCGAATGTAAGATTGTGGGGGTCCCCAGCGGCTCGACCCCCGCGGGCAGACATCTTATCGATAGGGGATAAGATGTCTTAGGGCCGGAGTACCCCTTTAATTCTATATGCCACTTTAATTTACCTGCTAGAGGGTTGACCTCTTACGTTCCTATTGTGACATCTTCTGAGTCATTGGGTGTCCAGTTGAGTTTTCGACCCCCTTCTTAGACCCTATCATTATTTAGTACCTCATTGTATCTAACAGGGGTTTTAATATCCTTTCACTAAATGTTAACGGCCTTAATAATCCTCAAAAAAGACACTTCCTGCGGCGTGAAGTAGAGAGGCGCGATGTGTCTCTATTGTCCCTACAAGAATCACTAATCCATCTGTCATCCGCCGCAGCAGATTCCCCACAATTGTGTCCTCCATCTTTGAAAATAAGAAAAGAGGTGACTTAATAGCTTTTATGGAGGACTTAGCGGTATCGATCTCTCTCCCAATTGTAGACCCCCACAGTCGCCTCATTGTACCGGTCTGTACTATTTATAATGTCTTATTCTCCATTGTTAACCTGTATGAACCAAACAGTCGGCAAAGTCGCTTTCTGAACAAATTGTTCAAATTAGTAGCAAAAGTACAACAGGGGGAATCTATCATTTGTGGAGACTTCAATTCAGTCCCCGACCCCTCTCCGGAACCCTCTGGAGCCGCTAGACGTCGCTCCTTTAATCTAAAAGAGTTGATTAATTCTTATGACCTTTTTGACGCTTGGCGTATTTACCATGCTTCAGAACGCGACTTTACATATTTTTTGCCCAGATTCCACACATATTCCAGAATAGACCTTACGCTCATATCAAGGGGCCCATTGGAGAGAGTTGAGAATACAGGGATCGGTGAACTGACGTGGACAGACCGTGCACCCAACATCTTGTCAATTCCTGAAAATGTATCTAAGCGCAGAGACTTTGTCTGGAGAGTCAATTCACAGATCATTGCTCCCTCGGACCATAGCAGATCTATTGAGAGCTCCCTTACAGAGTACTACCAATTGAATAATACTCCTGACATAGCGTCAACGACATTATGGTTGGCCCATAAGACAGTTGTCCGAGGCGCCTTTATACGTATGGGCTCTACCCTTAAGAAAAAATGAACGATGGAGTTGAAGGAGGCCATTGAGTCGCTGCGCTGGAGGCTTTGCATAAATCCGCACCTACTGATGATCTTGCCTCTGTTACTACCGGCTCCCACACATTTCAGGCCACTCTTCCTATACCAGTACGAGAAAGACCTAAAGAAATCTAGATTCCGTTTTTACACTCAAGTCAATAAACCACTTTCCTTACTGACAAAACGACTAAACCATCTCTCGCTAAGAGTCGTATAGCTGCGATGAAAGACCCTTCTACCCAAACTGTTGTCCTTTCCCCTAGGGAAACCACCAATGCATTTCAGACCTATTATATAATATAGGAGCTTATATAATTTACGTGGTGACCCCCTGACGCCTCAGCCAACGCAGGCATCCATTGACTCCTTTCTGCACTCTTCATCTTCCCCGTCTTCCTCACTTCTTTCTCTTAACTCTCCTCTCTCGTTACCGGAAGTATTGACAGCAATAGTAACACTACCAGCACATAAAGCACCGGGACCTTATAGCCTTCCAAACGAATACTATAAGAGATATAGAGATATTCTAGCGCCCCATCGCCACAATGTATTTAACCCCTTAATAACGCAGGATGTATATTTACATCCGGCTCCTGTGATATAACGGCAGGGGTGCACATTTTCACCCCCGCTCTTTGTTCTTACTATAGGGCCACTATCTCACACAATTCGGGCCCATCAGGGTATTCATGGTATCACGGTAGCGGGACAGGAGAACAAACTAGCATTATTTGCGGACAATGTCATCTTGACACTCACTTGCGTCTTCTTTGCCCGCTTTATTCTCTCTCCACCAGTTTTGTGAGGTTTCCTTTTATAAACTAAATTCCTCCAAATCCCAGATCTTGCCGGTGCATCTCCCAGAAGCCTCGGTGGACTCCCTGAAATGGCATTTTACTTTGGACTGGCAGACGGAGTCTGTGACCTATATGGGAATTCAGCTGACTTTCCCGATCTCTTGTCTTTTTACACTAATTTTCCGCCTCTAGCTTCCTCCTCTCTACATCCTTACTAATCCAAACAGATTCCATCTTGGCTGGGTCATTCAAAATGCTCTTGTTATCAAAACTCCTCTATCTATTCAGGACTCTCCCTATAACTATACCAAAACCCTTCCATGCATCCCTAAATAGGGACATCTCCACATATCCAAAAGAGGAATAAAGAGACGGCGACTCAACCAAACTTCATCACTTCTTCTTTATTGTTGGCGATATTCACATCATTGCAGGGGGTACAAAAGAACCGAGGCTACAGCAGCTGTTTCACACTAGTTGTGCTTCATTAGGCCTCTCATTCACCACTAGTCACAGGTAAGACTAAACAGGGGCGTGTATTCCCATCACCAATCACCATTGACTACTCCTATTCACGTGACTAAAAGCAAGAAAGACGATCCTGAAGGTAAAAAAATCACAAATGAATTCATGTCACATCTATCGTTGCGTCCTAACGGGCCCAACGTGTTTGTTCTTAAAATCCATTTGGATTCTTCTTGTAGGAGTTTTACACTTCTCAAAAGTGTTTCTGGGTTAACCCCTTCCAATCCAACCAATCTCAGAACTTCTGTATCTCCGCCGTGGACTTCTACTAGGTCCTTAATAAGACGGGGAGCACCTCTTCCTGGACGCACGGAATAGAAGTGCTCCCTAATCCTTACAAACAATTGACGGATCGTCTTGCCGACGTAGTAGAATCCACACGGACAGAAAATGGCGTATACTATGTATTTATTGCTTTACATTGTGTTCAGTACCTCCTATCCTAACAATCTTCCCCTATGGAACCATACTCGTGGCAGTGCAGAACAATACCTATCTTTGCATTGTCTGGAATTGAACTGTTTGTTTCTACAATTGTTCTGAGGACGCCAAGTGCATCTGTGAAAAAAGCCACAAAATATGGAAGTGGATCCGAATGAAGTGGTGAATAATATGGAAGCTATGTGGGATACAGAAGTTCTGAGATTCGTTGGAGTGGAAGGGGTTAACCCAGAACCGGGAATTTTGAGAAGTGTAAAACTCCTACAAGAAGAATCTAAATGGATTTTAAGAACAAACGCGTTGGGCCCGTTAGGATTCAACGATAGATGTGACATGAATTCATTTGTTTGATTCTTTTACCTTCAGGATCGTCTTGAATAGGAGAAATCAATGTGATTGGTGATGGGAATACACGCCCCTGTTTAGTCTTACCTGTGACTAGTGGTGAATGAGAGACTGCTGCTGTCTAAACGGGGGGGGGGGGGGGGGGTGCCCTGCTGCTGTCTAAACAGGGGGGGAGCTGCTGTCTAAAGGGGGGGTGCCCTGCTGCTGTCTAAACAGGGGGGGGGGAGCTGCTGTCTAAAGGGGGGCCTGCTGCTGTCTAAACAGGGGGGGGGGGAGCTGCTGTCTAAAGGGGGGGTGTCCTGCTGTTGTCTAAACAGGGGGGCCCTGCTGCTGTCTAAACGGGGGGGGGGGGCTGCTGTTTAAAGGGGGGCCCCTGCTGTCTAAAGGAGGGCCCTGCTGTCTAAAGGGGGGGGGGGGCCTGCTGCTGTCTAAAGAGGGGCCTGCTGCTGTCTAAACAGGGGGGGGGGGGCTGCTGCTGTCTAAAGGGGGGGGCTGCTGTTTAAATGGGGACCCACTGTCTAAAGGGGGGCTGTGGTCTACAGGGGGGCTGCTACTAATGATTGCCGGGGGGATACTCCCTACTATTAAAGACAATCTTACAACAGAGTCACCTGCACTAACGTGAATTTATATGCAGATAGGTCAGGTGACCCGGTTTCTACCGCTGCTCATCATGTGGTCATTGTACTCACCGCCAATATTCCCTGTTCTGTCCAATGGAGAAGAGAGAAATCTTGGCTCATCCTACAGCAGCCGCCTCCATTGTACACAACAAGGACCCCACATATCATACGGTAAACAGCGCCAGAAACCGCGTCACCCTGGGGTCAGATTCCCTTTAAAATAAAAGTACTCGTACTTGGTATCGGCGAGTACTAGAATTAAAGTATCGGTACTCGTACTCGGTCGTAAAAAAATGGTATCGGGACCCTATCCCTAATATTACACACCTTCTAGATTGGACCTTATGAACCCAGAATTCTCCAGCCTTTGCTGGCACGATTGTGTATTACACACACTATGGGAATGCCCAAAATTGTACCCACTATGGAATGGGGTTCAATTGCTGTTGAAATAAATTCCTGGGTAGAGATTTTATCTTACGCCCCCAGTTTAGCACCAATTACCTGTAAACGTCCGCTCACCAGTCGCTCACATTCTGATGTCATTACGCGGCGATAGAGGTCGTTGGGAATTCCCGGACTCTTAGAGCGTATAAAGATGGTGGATATCTCCTGTGGTCATGAGGCCTTTGTTCATTCTCAATATAAAAAATTCTTTAAATGTTCCAGTCCACACTGTTCACCCATAGGAAACAACTCAACCACTACATGATGTCTTTATAACTACTCTTGCTCTTCCACTACTATGTGGCTTGTGCTTTTTACTAAACTCTGTCTTATATACTCGATATGGAAGGAGAGCAGGGAAAAAAACCGGAATGATAGCGCAAACCAATCGGTTTCAAATGATAAACTTCTTTATTAAAGCCAAATCACAACGAGTTTCGAGGCTTGCACATGCCTCTTCCTCAGGTAAAAACAGGCTTACATGTTACGCCCCCTCCCATAGACTTGCATTGAGGGGACGGGGTGTGACGAACATGAAGGGGCGGGGCTATGATGTCACGGCTCCAGCGTTCGGAACAGTTTATTCGAAATGCTGAGCAGCGGAGTACCCCTTTAATCTCTCTAAATCTGATATTCCCTGTATTCTTGATTTCTTACAGGAGGGGTTTGAAAAAGGCCTGTCGGTAAGTACCCTTAAATGGGCACTCTCATTAAAACAAATTTTTGCTATTGCTCTCCTTATGGTAAATAAAAAATATTTCTAATATACTTTGGTAAAAAAAAAATGAAGTTTTCTATGTTTTATTTGTGCTTAAAAAAGCTCCAGAGCACATTTTCCCCCATCTTATACACAGACTTGACTTAGGACCGAAGTCCAAACACAGGAAGTGCAGCCGGGAGTGCTGAGGGGGGGGGGGGGGGGGGTGTCCAACCAACAGCATATGGCAGTTATGTGTGAGAGGAGCTATGATTGGATGAGGCTGGACACCCCCCCCCCTCAGCACTCCCGGCTGCACTTCCTGTGTTTGGACTTCGGTCCTAAGTCTGTGTATAAGATGGAGGAAAATGTGCTCTGGAGCTTTTTTAAGCACAAATAAAACATAGAAAACTTCATTTTTTTTTACCAAAGTATATTAGAAATATTTTTTATTTACCATAAGGAGAGCAATAGCAAAAATTAGTTTTAATGACAGTGACCCTTTAAAGTCCAGGTGGCAGCTTTGGGTGCAGTGTTCAATCAGCAAATCGCGGATCATCGATGGATTAAACGTTTCTTTAGAGCCTTCGCTAGAATCAAACCTAAAATTCCAATCCGCACTCCCTCCTGGAATCTTCATTGGGTTCTTTCAGACCGGACACAGTTTCTCCCTCTGGATCAGATATCTCTTAGGGTATGTTCACACTACAGAGTGTGAACGGAATCTCCGCTCGCTGAACTCAGCGGAGCGGAGATTCAGACTGGCAGCCGGCGGCGGCGGAAGGACCGGGCGGCACTGCGCCGTCACCATTGATGGCTATGGAGTGCTCGCGGACAAGAATGAACATGTTCTCTCTCTGCGCGGAACAATTTCAGCGGCGGAATTGTCCGCCACCCAAATTCCGCAGTGTGAACGGGTCTCGCGGAGACCCATTCACACTAATGTTAAGTTCACACTGCGGAATTCTGCTCGCGGAATTCGGCGGGGAATTCCGTAGTGTGAACATACCCTTAGATTCTAGACTCTCAAAACTGCTTTCTTAATTGCAAGTACATGATAACAGAGACAAATCTGCAGGAGTGCAGAGTAGGAGGTCTACTTTATGAATCAATGTACATATCAAAGCTGAGCAAACATGCAACAATATATCCTATATAAATAGTAAGCCCTCTAATGCGGCAGTAAAAGGTAGAGAAATTATACATACATACAATGCAGTAATACAAATATCACCTAGTGGGAGCACAGTAGGACCTCCAACACCACCCAACGTTTCGCGCTATTGGCTTCTTCCGGGGCGTACGCCCCGGAAGAAGCCAATAGCGCGAAACGTTGGGTGGTGTTGGAGGTCCTACTGTGCTCCCACTAGGTGATATTTGTATTCCCTTATTACTGCATTGTATGTATGTATAATTTCTCTACCTTTTACTGCAGCATTAGAGGGCTTACTATTTATATAGGATATATTGTTGCATGTTTGCTCAGCTTTGATATGTACATTGATTCATAAAGCAGACCTCCACTCCTTTTTTCATGGTGTAGTGAGAGGTTATGCGACGGTAGAAAAACCTAATGATTTTGACAAATTGTTGGGGAACACACAGTCCCACCGTTCCCTTTCGCTGATCTACGCAACCATCAGGGATATAGCGTTAAAGGGACGGGGGGCCACAGCTCTTGCCAAATGGTCCTCTAAACTTGGTGACTCTGAAATCGCCCCCTGTTTACTAGAGGGCTTATTGGCTGTCAATGGCTCTACCCCCAGTGCACAGTTAAGAGAAATTCATTGGCGTATTCTACACAAGGCTACGTATGCATTTAAATGGAGGGGCACGCCACCCCCGCCTCCGTTCCTCACACATTGTCCGACATGTCAACTACAGGGGGCAGACCTCTGGCATTGCTTATGGGAATGCCCGCAGGTGTCGAAATTGTGGTCTGACCTATCCTCTTTAATACTGACCATTTGGGATAGACATTTACCATTCTCCCCAGAACCATACCTCTTTCACTATCTACCTGTTAGAGAATCGAACCCTCCTGATAGGGGCAAAATGCCCAAGGGTGTACACTTACTTATCTTGATTGCTAAACTGTGCTTGCTTAGACATTGGCTCCAACCTACCGTGCCGACAATTACAGAAATCTTAAAGGAATATCATTCTGTATTACATAGAGAGATGTTATTGTCCATAAGATGCTCAGAGTTGCATGCAAAGGCCTTTTTTAATAAATGGAAAAGATATCTGCACTACTTACCTGATGTCGGCGAACGTCACAGGATAATGACATATTTTAAACATACTACATGGTATTCAACTGAGGCTCTCAGGGGCACTCTTGGTAATCTAGAGCTACCATCTTAATGTTATATGATCCTCTACATCCTTGGCTCTCTATGGGACCCCACTATTAGAACTCTCTGTATGCATAATGTATAGTCTGACCTCAGGTGGCAAATACCCTACATAGGTACGACACTGTACTCGGGTGGGAATGGTGCAGCCTTCCTTGGGAGATTTGAGGTTTTGTTTCACAGTTGTTACTTGTTATTTCCTATATTTTGGGGGTAATCCTCCGTATTACAAACTGGATCCAGACGATACTTTTGACCTATTATCCTGACATTGTATTGTTGTTCCAGATTCTGACTGATTTCAATGCACATTTGTCATATACGCTTTGTACATGCTCTGGATCCGTGAATAAAATATATTTAAAAAAAAAAAAAGCAGACCTCCTACTCTGCAATGTATGTCTTTGTGATGCAGTTATGTTCAATAAAATGTATATATATATATTTTTTGATCTATATACGCCTAATTTTCTTTGTCAGTTTCATCCTTAATGCGTAGGATCTTATACTCTGGGCACTTTTTGTATGCTTAACCCCTTAAGGACCAGGCCCATTTTGGCCTTAAATGGGCACTGTCATAAAAAAAAAACCAAAAAAAAAAATAAACAATTTGATATGTTGTAGTACTTAAGCACTACAACATATCTCTAATATACTTTAATAAAAAAAAAAGTGATTTTAATACAGTTTAAAATCACTTTTAAATTCGGCCACTAGGGGTCGCCCTCCTAGTGGCCGAATGCATTGGGCAGTGACGTTGGGCACTAATGAATTCCGACTCGTTGAAGCCTGACAACGAGTCGGAATTCAATCACTGCTGTGCTCGCTCCCGCCTGTCAATCAGAGAGGCGGGAGCGAGCGCTTTGAAGGAAGAGGACGCGCGCAGGCTCGGGACAAGGTAAAGTATTATGTTCACTGTATTATGTATACTGTTCACCTATACAGTATGCCTCCAGTTTCCCCACTACAACTCCCAGCATGCCCTGGGAGTTGTAGTGGGGAAGCCTGGAGGGACACTGAATAGGTGAACTGAGGGGGAGTGGGTTGAGCGGGGCGGCGGGGCCGGGGGGGTTGCGGGCTGCGCGGCGGGGAGGGGGTACTCTGGGTGAACTAAGGGGGAGGGGGAGTGAGTTGAGCGGCGCGACGGGGTGGGGGGGGGGAAGAGCTGCGGGCTGCGCGGCGGGGAGCGGTACGTGCTCCGGTGTTCACCTATACAGGGTGCCTCCAGTTGTTTCCCCACTACAACTCCCAGCATGCCCTGACAGCCAATAGATGTCAGGGCAAGCTGGGAGTTGCAGTGGGGAAACAGCTGGAGGCACCCTGTATAGGTGAACTACGGGCGGAAGTGCCAGCCCCAGCAGGCATCAATAACGTGGTGCCTGCTGGGGATGTCTGCCTGGTAGTGAGCACACTGCCAGGCAGACAAAAAAAGCATTTTTAATATGTAAAAAAAAAAAAAATTAAAGGCAGGGAGGGGGTTAGGGATAGATGGGTAATAGGCAGGGACAGAAAAAAAAAAAGTGACGGTGGGAGCTACTCTTTAAGGACCAGACCAATTTTATTTTTGCATTTTCGTTTTTTCCTCCTCGCCTTCTAAAAATCATAACTCTCTCATATTTCCATCCACAGACCCATATGAGCGCTTGTTTTTTTGCGTCACCAATTGTACTTTGAAATGACATCACTTATTTTACCATAAAATGTACGGCGCAACCAAACAAATATTATTTATGTGGGAAAATTGAAAAGAAAAACGCAATTTAGCAAATTTTGGAAGGTTTTGTTTTCACGCTCTACACTTTCCGTTAAAAATGACGTTTTCTTTAGTCTGTGGGTCAATAAGATTAAAATGATCCCCATGTTATATTCTTTTCTATAATTATACGGCTTAAACAAAATATCAAACTATTTTAACAAAATTAGTATGTTTGAAATTGCCCTAATTTGACCACCTATAACTTTCTCATTTTTCCGTATATGGGGCGATATGAGGGCTCATTTTTTGCGCCATGATCTGTAGTTTTCATTAGTATCATTTTTGCTTAGGTTTTACTTTTTTTTTATTTCTTTTTTTTTTTTTAGAATAAAATGTGAGAAAAAAGCAGCGATTTTGGACTTTTTTTTAAATTCTTTTACGTTTACGCCATTCACCATACGGGATTATTAACAATATATTTTAATAATTCAGACTTTTATGCATGCAGCGATACCAAATATGTGTATTAATTATTTTTTTTACGCTTTTTTGGGGGTAAAATGGGAAAAATGGACGTTTTACTTTTTTATTGGGGGAGGGGATTTTTCAAATTTTTTACTTTTATATTTTACATTTTTTTTACTTTTTTTTTTTTTTTTTTTTACACTTTTTATGTCCCCATAGGGGACTATCTATAGCAATCATTTGATTGCTTATACTGAGCAGTGCTATGTATAGGACACAGCACTGATCTGTATTATCGGTCATCTTCTGCTCTGGTCTGCTCGATCTCAGACCAGAGCAGAAGACCCCGGGAGACGGCCGGAGCTAGGTAAGGGGACCTCCGGCCGCCATGCTGGATGATCGGATCAGTGGCGATCCGATCATCCGTTCACAGTACCGCATTGCCGCAGATGCCGTGATCTGTATTGATCACGGCATAGGAGGGGTTAATGGCTGACATCCGCGCGATCACGGATGTGCGCCATTACCGGTGGGTCCCTGGCTGCTGATAGCAGCCGGGACCTGCCGGGCATGACGCGAGCACCGCTCCGGTGCTCGCGATCATGTCGGCGCGTAAATGTACGTCATGGTGCGTTAAGTACCACGTCACCATGATGTACATTTACATCCATTGTCATTAAGGGGTTAAAGGGGTATTCCAGGCCAAAACCTTATTTTATATATCAACTGGCTCCGGAAAGTTAAACAGATTTGTAAATTACTTTGATTAAAAAATCTTAATCCTTCCAATAGTTATTAGCGTCTGAAGTTGAGTTGTTGTTTTCTGTCTAACTGCTCTCTGATGACTCACGTCCCGGGAGCTGTGCACTTCCTATGGGGATATTCTCCCATCATGCACAGCTCCCGGGACGTGACATCATCATTGAGCCGTTAGACAGAAAACTTCAGAAGCTAATAACTATTGGAAGGATTAAGATTTTTTAATAGAAGTAATTTACAAATCTGTTTAACTTTCCGGAGCCAGTTGATATATATATATAAAAAGTTTTTGCCTGGAATACCCCTTTAATTGCAAGTACGACTGCCTGTAGAATTGTAGAAATCCAGGCTCTATCTATAAGAGAACCTTACGTGACTGTCTCAGATGACTCTGAGGTTGGACGCTGCTTTTTTTTTTTTTTTGCCAAAAGTTGTTTCTAATTTCCACAGATCTCAAGAGATTGTCTTTTTGTAACAATCCGAGGAATGATCAAGAAATGTTTTTTCGCAACTTAGATGTAAGGCTGCATTCACACTGCGGTTGGAGAGTACGGCTGCCGGGTCCGGCTGGGGGAGGGGAAAACCGTGCGCTCCCGTACCCCAGCCGGACCGACGCCAAACTCCATTGACTTTAATGAGCCGACCAGAGACTCCGGTCTCATATACGGTTTTGTGACCGGACCTAAAACCGTAGTTTACTGCACAAAACCGGATATGGGCCAGAACTGAGCCGATAGGAGTCTCTGTTTGACTCTGGTTGGCTCATTAAAGTCAATGGAGTTTGGCGTCGGTCCGGCTGGGGTACGGGAGCGCACGGTTTTCCCCTCCCCAGCCGGACCCGGCAGCCGTACTCTCCAACCACAGTGTGAATGCAGCCTTGGAAGATGTCTTCTAAGATATTTGGAAGTAATAACAATTTACTTCTTCAGTTCCAGGGGCCTAAGAAAGGCAAAAAAGCCTCTAAAGGTTCACACATCCAAAGGAGATCGAGTCCTAAAAGGATTGAAGGCTCATTCCACTAGGGCCATGTCTGCTGCATCTATTGACCAGATCTGCGGAGCTGTTTAGTCTTGTCTAGTCTTGTCTAGTCTTGTCTAGTCTTGTCTAGTCTTGTCTAGTCTTGTCTAGTTCCAATACCTTATTCAAACATTATAGGCTTGACCCCTCAGACATCCAGGCCCTTTCTTTTGGTAGGAAAGTGTTCCACGCTGTTGTCCCTCCCTAATTAGTCTATTTCGTGTTTGTCTGGTGGCTCCAGACAAGCAATACAAGTCTATGGAGCACCAACCTGTGCACCAACTTTAGGAGAACTGCAAATTAGAGATAAAGCCTGCAGAGCAAAATTATACATCATATACAAGATATAGAACAAACAGAAAAAGTCCTGCTCCCAGCTTAACCACAGTCCCTGAAACAGGTTCCCTTCAAAGTGCCCGATCATTTTGATTACTATCCAATTATCATTACTATCAGTCTTGATGTGTCCCGGTCATTACAGAAGATGAGTTCTACAGTAAGCCTACGGGGCCCGTCTCCTGCGGTGAGCCTCCTGACCAGGGGGCCGACACTTGCAGGTCCCTCCCCGGCAAATGCAAAAGAACCATCCCGGACTGTTCATTACATCATATGAACGGATTCTGCGAACTGAGCTATGGACGCAGATGTACAGAGTCCTAAGTCACTTTGGTTACCAAGATGGCTCCATCCCAGAACAAAAAGCCATTCATTCTTTGCCACTAGGTGTCTCCCTTCCCTGCAGTGATGAAAGCCTGGACAGGGTGCATGCATTCTGAGCCTGTCTGCCTCCTCCAGATGAGCCAGCTTTGCTTAAAAGGTCAATCAATGCTTCCCTGTTATCACCCATAAAGTAATAGGCAAATGTCCTTTGGGTAAAGCTTTTGCTACTGTATGTACACAGTGCCGCCTCCTGAATGTAATCATCATTATCAGCTGTTTTCATCTTAGGCTAGGGCAGGCATAGACAATCTATTGCACTGCAGATGTTTTGGACTACATCTCCCATGATGCTCTTACAGCCAAACTGCTGCCAAATCATCATGGCAGATGTAGTCCAAAACATCTACAGTGCCAAAGGTTGCCTATGCATGGGCTAGAGTTTCCCTTTGTAATATAACCCCTGTGACCCTTTCTGCTTAATATTAGTGCATCAATAACCCACTAGTCCCCACACATGCCATCATACCATAGCAGAGAGGAGTAGGTGCTGTGCTGTGATTTGCCAGAGGACTAAGGGGCAAGGAATGGGGTATGTACTATTGGCAAACCAGTCCAGTTATAGTCCTGCCACCTAAAGTGGAGAGAATGTGAAATAGTTGTGCCCCTTGTGCTCTAAGGGGCCTGAAAACAGCGGTGGGCGCCCAAACATTACTCTGAAGGGTTAATCTAACAAAACCAGGCAGGTTCTTAAAGGGGTACTCCACTGTCCCAGCTTTCGGAATATTTTATTCCGAGCGCTGCATGCGGGCTGCGGGGGTCGTGATGTCTTTGCCACACCCCTCATGATATCACGTCACGCCCCCTCAATGCAAGTCTATGGGAGGGGGCGTGGCTGTGACATTACTACCCCCGCCGCCTGCACCCAGCGTTCAGCTGTAGTGTCCTTATTCATGTCGGTTCCGTCTTATAGATGCGCTGATTTTCCGCACCTTCTTTTTACAACAATATCCTCCGACTCCTTTGGGAATCACCAGCGCGGTTGGACACAATAATGGGTAGATCCTGCGGTAGTCGATGACCGTTCTCCATGTGTGATACAACTTATTATTCAACATGCAACTCGTTTTCACTTCTTTGTGCAGTGTTCTCAATCATTACACTGGCTTCAGTGTGATTCACTCCTGACAGGATGTTGTGTAGTCCTTTCATATTCAGCATGGTGGTGTCTCAGCAGCATCCAGCTCCTGCCTCTCTTCTGACAGGAAGTCATGTTAGTCCTTTGATAGTCAGTATGGTGTTGTCTCAGCAGCTCCCTCACTTCTCCCTCACTCTCCTGACAGGAAGTTGAGTAGTCCTCTCATTATCAGTGTAGTGTTTTCTCATCATCTCCCCAGCTCCTCCCTCTCTTCTAACAGGATGTTGTGTAGTCCTCTCATCATCAGTGTAGTGTTGTCTCATCAGCTCCCTGGCTCTCCCTTTCATCTAATAGGATGTTGTGTAGTCCTCTCATTGTCAGTTTGGTATTGACTAAGCAGCTTTAAGCTCTTTCCTCTCTCCTGATAGGAAGTTATGTAGTCCTCTCATTGTCAGCATGGTTTTGTCTCAGCGGCGCTCCAGCTCCTCCGTTTCTCATGACAGGAAGTTGTGTAGTCCTCTCATTATCAGTGTAGTGTTGTCTTGTCAACTCCTTGGCTCCTCCCTCTCTCCTGAGACGACTCGTCATCCTCTGCTGTCTCAGGAGGCGTGGCTGGATCTAGTCTCTATGCTCTAGCTCCACCCCTTGAGTGATGTCATCACCTGACCAACCCCTCCAGCCTACATCACCATCTCCCTGTCATATAGGTATAAATCTTTATTGGGGCATTTAGGGAAGAATTAGTTGGGTCTATACCATGCAGTATTAAGGGTCGGGTCACGTGCCGTATTTTGCTGCTACGTATTGAAGTCAAAGGGGGAGATTTATCAAAACCCGTCCAGAGGAAAAGTGGCTGAGTTGCCCATAGCAACCAATCAGATCGCTGCTTTCATTTTTTTGAAAAGGCCTCTGAAAAATGAAAGGAGTGATCTGATTGGTTGCTATGGGCAGGTTTTGATAAACCTCCCCCAATGGGTAGCAAAATACGCAGCCAAATATGGCACATGTGACCCGACCCTTAAAGGGGTACTCCGCTCCTAGACATCTTATAAGATGTCTGATCGTGGGGGTCCCACCTCTGGGGACCCCCACAATCAACGTGCTGCACCTGGCGTCGGTTTAGAGCATTGGGTGCAGCGCCGGAGGCTCGTGACCTCACGGCCATTCAGTGCAAGTCTATGGAGGGGGCGTGATCTGACAGTCATCCGGCACGGAGCAAAGTTCGCTCCATGCACCGGATGTCTGGAGTGCCGCAGTCGAGATCACAGGGGTTGCCAGCGGCGGGACCCCCCGCGATCTGACATCTTATCTCCTATCCTTTGCATAGGGGGTAAGATGTCTAGGGGCGGAGTACCCCTTTAAGCTGAATAACTTCCAGGTTGAAGAGTTGCTCTGCACTACAATTCCCACAATGCATTGCTTTCCATCAGCTTTTCATCACAGTCCTCCAACCCTGCCCGCCCAGAGCCGCTGCAGACTATTGCTCTGAAGTGAGTAAATCTGCAGAATCTGCTGTATTCATTCCCTGTCTGCTCCTCTGTCTGTGACATTGTTTAGCACAAGGCAGCATGCCTCATTCATGGGGTGGGGCTTGTGATCAGAGTCAAGATACAGCCATGCCCCCTCCCAGAATGATGTGCTGTCTGAGGAGGGAGGGAGGAGCCTGGGAGCTGCTAAGACAATGCCACACTGACAATTAAAGGACTACACAACTTCCTGTTTGTTGTTAGTCGTTCACGGGAGTATTGGGAGGGCCTTCTAAACTCTGGTGACAGGCTGACAACATTATTACAATATTCCCATTTCGCATGTACCGTGTGTCATATACAGCAGTGGGAGGATATTCAAGAACGAGGTTGGGTGTAATTGGGCATGGCTGAGGGTTTGGTTAGGGGTGTGGTTAGAGGGCGTGGCCTGTCCCGTTTTGCTCTCAGCAAAAGTTTTGATGTATAGAAGCTACACAACATTCTGTCAGAAGAAAGGGAAGAGGCGGGAGCTACTGAGACAACATCACACTGACAATGAGAAGACTACACAACTTCCCGTCAGGAGAGAAGAAAGCGCTGGGAGCTGCTGAGACAACACCACACTTACAGTGAGAAAACTACATAACTTACTTTCAGGAGAGTGAGGAACTGGGCGCTGCTAAGACAACACCACACTGACAATGAGAGGACTACACAACTTTACCATAACACTTTATTAGTAAGTTGTATATATACTGAGGTGATCATTTTATTGAAATAATATGTTATGATATTGGAATACTCCTTTAATACATTAGGGGCATCTTACGCCAATGTTTTTCCACCATCTCCATTCATCTGTGTGCACGCTGTGTTATACGGTGTAAATATTGTTTGTATAGTGATAGATTTCTTATTATTATTAAAGGGGTACTCCGGTGGAATTATTTGTTTTAAATCAATTGGTGCCCAAAAGTTAAACAGATTTGTAAATTATTTCTATATTAAAGTCTTAACCCTTTCTATACTTATAAGCTGCTGTATGCTCCACAGGAAGTTGTGTAGCAGGAGAGGTTTTCTATGGGGATTTTCTCCTGCTCTGGACAGTTCCTGACATGGACAGAGGTGTCAGCAGAGAGCACTGTGGTCAGACTGGAAAGAACTACACAACTTCCTATGGAGCATACAGCAGCGGATAAACAGATTTGTAAATTACTTCTATATAAAAATGTAAATCCTTCCAGTACTTATCAGCTGCTGTAGGCTTCACAGGAAGTTGTGTAGTCCTTTCCAGTCTGACCACAGTGCTCTCTGCTGACACCTCTGTCCGTGTCAGGAACTGTCCAGAGAAGGAGAGGTTTTCTATGAGGATTTGTTCTGGCTCAGACAGTTCCTGACGTGGACAGATAACATTTTAATAATTATTCAATTACAATAGCTTTTTTCCTATTACATTTTAATGAGTCTTTATTTCCGAGCCCCCCCATATGCCCGGGCCATGTAACAATCAGAGCGAAGAGCCGAACGGTCGTCACTTGTTATCACACATCTAATATGGCTTCTCCCCCGGGTCCAGGATTTGGGGGTTCAGGTTGTGGGGGGACTCCGACTCCTTATTTGTCGTCATTTATTATTTCTTCATAGAAAAAACACAAGGCCTAAAATACAACATTTCTGCCCTTTATATTTCTCGTTCCCTTTGAATCTGGATTCGAATGAAAAATTGCAACAAAACGCTGTGTGTGAACTCCCCCCCTATAAGTGTGGGGTCACACGGGCGTATTCCACACCCGTTGAAGTCAATAGGTAACAAAATCATCCGCAGAAAATACGGCACTAAGAGGGATTAAAGGGGCATTCGGGTAAAAACATTTTATCCCCTATTCAAAGGATCGGGGATAAGATGTCTGATCCCGAGGGGCCCCCGCGATCTCCCTGCAGCACCCGCATTCTATGGGTGCGGAATCTCCAGTTTCGGAAACCTCCGGGTTTCCGGGACTGGGGACGTAACATCACGCCCCCTCCATTCATGTCTATGGGAGGGGGCGTTATGCCCCCTCCCATAGACATGAGTGGAGGGGGCGTGGCATGACATCACGTCCCCAGTCGCAGAAATCGGAGGTTTCCGAAACTTGAGATGCAGCCCCGCAAGGAGATCCCAGCAGCGGACCCCCCGCGATCAGACATCTTATCCTCGATCCTTTGGATAGGGGATAAGATGTTTTTGCCCGAAATACCCCTTTAACCCTTTACATCAGAGATAACAACTATAATCACATTTCCAGACCAAATAAAGTGTTAAAGGGGTACTCCGGTGGAAATTTTTGTTTATTTTATTTTTAATTTAATTTATTTAAATGTTTTCATATCAACTGGCTCCAGAAAGTTCAACAGTTTTGTAAATTACTTCTATATATATATATATAAAAATGTTAATCCTTCCAGTACTTAACTTTCTGTAGTCAGTTGATATGATAAAAGAAACAAATGAAATAAAACATTTATTAAAAAATGTTTTCCACTGGAGTACCCCTTTAACACTTTATTTGGTCAAGACATGTGAAAAAAAATCAGTAAAAAAAACAGTGTGTCTCCAGCTGTTGCTAAATGACAACTTTTGGGCATGCTGGGAGTTGTAGTTTTGCAACAGCTGGAGACACACTGTCTTTTTTTTACAGATTTTTTTTTTACTGATCAAAGAGACATGTTTAGTCGTAAAAAGAAATGTTGGTCTTTTCCGTTAAAGCAGTTTTTTTTTCCAAACAGTGTGTCCCTGGCTGTTGCAAAACTACAACTCCCAGCATGCCTGGACAGCCAAAGGCATGTCTGTATCCTCCAGAGGATCCAGTCCCTGAAAAGTAAATCACGGCTTCCCTATTATCCCCTCCACACTGTCCCTGAAAAGTAAATCACGGCTTCCCTATTATCTCCTCCACACTGTCCCTGAAAAGTAAATCACGGCTTCCCTATTATCTCCTCCACACTGTCCCTGAAAAGTAAATCACGGCTTCCCTATTATCTCCTCCACACTGTCCCTGAAAGGTAAATCGAGCCTTCCTTCTCATCTCACCCCTTAGTGCAGTGGTCATCACATTACAGCCCTCCAGCTGTTGCATAACCCAAACTCCAGGCATTCCCGGACAGCCAAAGTCCTGTCTGCCCCCTCCAGAAGATCCACACCGTCTCTGAAAGGTAAATCATGTATTTTTTTTGTTTTTTTTGTTTTCTGTTTTTTAATCAGTAAATAAATAAATAAAAAAAGGTAAATGAGAGGTCGGAGGGTGTTGTAGGAATAAGGGGCGTCCGGTGGTTTCTTGTACAGGATCCTTTATTTACAGCAGGTTTTACAAGCTTTCCATACGTAGACACAATAGAGTTTGCACACACGGGTATATACCGTAGATCCACCTGAGTTTGGCGATCGCCGTCGTGTTATTACTAAGACCTCACATCCCACAACACAAGGAACAGACCCGGAGCAGCACATTTATCTGTACTGAAATAAGGTATTTAAAAAAAGTTAGAAAACATTTTTTTTTAATCTTTATCTGTAATTACATCCCTCATATTTACATACAGCGTCTCGTCTCTGACCTCGCGTAAATAAGTGACGTCTACCAGACCGGCGACCGGTGCGGAACGAGGAGGTGACGGCGGGAACCGCGGGGGTGGGGAAAAGGCTTAGAGAACAATGCGGGGCTGCGTGAGCAGGACGGTGCGTATACCGCCGCGCTTGGGGTGGTCGTCTGCACGTACGCCATTTTTATTCAGGTGCTCACGTTTTTTGGGTTGATTCCAGGGGGTCCCATGAATTTCGACAGGATTTTAGAAAATTTGGGCTATGTTCACACAGCGTAAAATCCAGACGCCTTTTTTTGTGTGTGCATTTTGGGTGACGGTCTTTTGCACCGATTAAAGGGGTACTCCACTGGCCAGCGTTGGGAACATTTAGATCCGGACACTGTGCGGGGTTTGCCACGCCCCCTCATGATGTCAGGCCACGCCCCCTCAATGCAAGCCTATGGGAGGGGTCATGGCGGCCTCCTCCCATAGACTTGCATTGAGGGGGCGCGATGTGATGTCACGAGGTTAAACGTAAACAAAAACGCGGTGCGAGCCCATGAAGGGAGCGCCAACATATACGGAGATCAGCGGGCGCCATTCCTTTCAGTGGCACCTAGCGACTCGGGCTGTATACGCTGATTTCGGTCAATTCCAAAGCGCTGTGTGTTGCCTTGTCGAGCCGGCAGAGCGCGGACGTCCGGAACGGATTTACTAGGCCCAATTGAAAGGAATGGCACCTGCTGCGCTGGCATCTAAATATTGGCGGTCGTGCCAGTGGATACCTGTGACGCAGTGTGAATGCGGCCTTCGCTTATGACAGTGTTTCCCAACCAGTGTGCCTCCAGGTGTTGCAAAACTACATCTCCCAGCATGCCCAGACAGCTAAAGGCCTGTGTACCACCTCCATAGGATCCATATATTCCCTGAAAGGTAAATCTAGGCTTCCCTTTCATCTCAGCAGTCCCTGGACACCCAAGAGACCAAGACATTTCTCCTATGATAAATGTGTTACAACCAGGGTGTCTCCAGCTGTTGCAAAACTACAACTCCCAGCATGCCCGGACAGCTAAAGGCCTGTGTACCACCTCCATAGGATCCACATATTTCCTGAAAGGTAAATCTAGGCTTCCCTTTCATTTCAGCAGTCCCTGGACACCCAAGAGACCAAGACATTTCTCCTATGATAAATGTGCTACAACCAGGGTGCCTCCAGCTGTTGCAAAACTACAACTTCCAGCATGCCCAGACAGCCAGGGTGCCTCCAGCTGTTGCAAAACTACAACTTCCAGCATGCCCAGACAGCCAGGGTGCCTCCAGCTGTTGCAAAACTACAACTCTCAGCATGCCCGGACAGCCGTTGGCTGTCCGGGCATGCTGGGAGTTGTAGTTATGCAACAGCTGGAGGCACCCCTGGTTGGGAAACACTGACCTATCCTATATATACTACTATATAGTCCAACATGCTGGGAGTTGTAGTTTTCGTTTGGGGCAGCTGCTGAGCCACAGGCTGTATCAGGGCATGCTGGGAGTTGTAGTTAGTCAATAACTGCAACTCCCGAATTTGCTGGAAAAAAAAAGCAATCAAAAAGTCCCATCAAAATAAAAATGTGGCGCAATAAATGACCCTGATACAGGTCGTATATAAGGAGAAATAAATACGTTATAGGGGTCAGAATAGGATAAAATTTCCCCCGCATATGTGTATCCTGTGATGTCACGCATATATAATTAATTATGCAAATTAGCATGGCCGGTATTTTTTGCAAGAAAGGGGGCGACCCTAACCCAGCCCCTTGTGCAAGTAAGTACCTGGCACCCATGACCCTTAGTACCTGGCGCACATACCCCCCCCCATCACCTGGCACCCATGACCCCCAGTACCTAGAGCACATACCCCCCTGCACCTGGCGCACATAGCCCCCCATCACCTGGCACCCATGACCCCCAGTACCTAGCGCACATACCCCCCCAGCACCTGGCGCACATACCCCCCCCCAGTACCTAGAGCACATACCCCCCCAGCACCTGGCGCACATACCCCCCCCCAGCACCTGGCGCACATACCCCCCCAGCACCTGGCGCACATAGCCCCCAGCACCTGGCGCACATACCCCCCCAGCACCTGGTGCACATACCCCCCCAGCACCTGGCGCACATACCCCCCCCAGCACCTGGCGCACATACCCCCCCCAGCACCTGGCACACATACCCCCCCCAGCACCTGGCGCACATACCCCCCCAGCACATGGCGCACATACCCCCCCAGCACCTGGCGCACATACCCCCCAGCACCTGGCGCACATACCCCCCCAGCACCTGGCGCACATACCCCCCCAGCACCTGGCGCACATACCCCCCCCAGCACCTGGCGCACATACCCCCCCCAGCACCTGGCGCACATACCCCCCCAGCACCTGGCGCACATACCCCCCCAGCACCTGGCGCACATACCCCCCCAACACCTGGTGCACATACCCCCCCAGCACCTGGCGCACATACCCCCCAGCACCTGGCGCACATACCCCCCCAAGCACCTGGCGCACATACCCACCCAGCACCTGGCGCACATACCCACCCAGCACCTGGCGCACATACCCACCCAGCACCTGGCGCACATACCCCCCCAAGCACCTGGCACACATACCCACCCAGCACCTGGCACACATACCCACCCAGCACCTGGCGCACATACCCCCCCCAGCACCTGGCGCACATACCCCCCAGCACCTGGCGTACATACCCCCCCCAGCACCTGGCGCACATACCCCCCCATCACATACGTCCCTGATGTCCGGAGCACTAGCAGTCTGTTCATAGGTCACCATGGAATATTATTACAGCATATGACTAAAGGTTCGGCTTCCGCTCTCCCTCGGTGCAGATTAGGCGTGCGCTTCCTCCTCCAGACCAGTCACCGCTGTTTCACGTTATAAAATGATAAATAATACTTCAGGGTTTTTTTTTTTTTTTTTATGTCTTCTGAGAATCCATCCGACACTCCAGTCAGGGAGGCAGAATATAGGAGTCCATACGCAGAACCGTCGCCGTTCCTCCTCACAAGTCACAAGCCGCCACGTGCAGCTGCAAGGAAAGAAGAGAGAGAGAAGTGTTACGTGTGGTGCGCACAGAATCGTGTTACTCAGGTGGCGATATTCATACAGTGCGCCGACGCTTATGCGTAGAGATATATTCACCATTTGGCACAACTTGTCCTTGGACGGCCCATAAACCCGCCCGGTGACCCTAAGGGCCCTTGCACCCTGAGTAAATTCAGTGGATCGGAATCGATTTGCGTGGGCGGAGCTGGGACAGACCTCCCGTTATAAATGCAGTTTTTGGCTAAGTTCACACTGGGGGAGATTCTCAAAGAATTACAAAAAGTAGCGACCACATTTTCAAAGAGCTTTTGTGCCGCGGTTTACACCGTTCACGTCAGTTTTGTAAAAGTGGGTGTGTCCACGTATATTGTCCACGTATATTGTCCACGTATATTGTCCACGTATATTGTCCACGTATATTGTCCACGTATATTGTCCACGTATATTGTCTGCTTTACATGATATTTTCAAAGCCCATGAGACCGGATTACATCAAAAATATGGTGTGAATTTCAGATGGTGTAAAAAACAATAAAAACATTATTTATATATATATATATTATTCCTGTATTGTATTATTCTAATTGTTACACATCCACACCGTCTATCTGGTGTAGGATTCTATTGTGGTACTTGTAGTCCGCTGCAGGCATCCTCCATTGTATGCATTTTTGTGCTGGGGATCGCCCCTAGCAACGGACTACAAGGGCAGGATCTGCTCCCCCAGTATAAATGCACAACTGCATTTGGGGTTATGCACCTCCAGCCATTTGAGACCACGTTTTTTGTTGTTATTTAGGCGTGCAAATGAGTAGTGGTGCATACAATGTATCTACCGGGCTGCTCAGTTTACAGGAGCAGAGTCACCTATCTTTTGACAGGAGTCCCTGCTTCTGTAAGAAACTGAATCTGAACTGAATTAGACAGGACTAACGTCAAATGGCAGGAGTAACTGAGTTACGAGGCATAAACGGTGAATAGGTCAGGCCATCCAGAGGTAGGCCTGACATACGGCACTGCTGTACGTGCTCTGCACTTACCCCATCAATTAAGAGAGTAGACATACAATGTTTACAGGAGCAGGGACTTCTATCTTTTGACAGGAGTAACTGAGTGATGAAGCATACACAGTTATGTCAGGCCATCCAGAAGTAGGTGGCAATACTGAATGCGTTCTGCACTTAGCCCAGCAATTGGTAAGACGTACAATGTATCTGTCTGGCTGCTAAGTTTACAGGAGCAGGGACTTCTATCTTTTGACTGGAGTAACTGAGTAGCGAGGCAAACGCAATGAATATGTCAGGTTATCCAGATGTAGGCCTGACATACGACACCGCTGTACGTGCTCTGCACTCAGTCCAGCAATTGAGTAGACGTGCAATGTATCTGTCTAGCTGCTCGATTTACAGGAGCAGGGACTTCTATCTTTTGACCAGAGTCCCTGCTCTACTCCTGTAGGAAACTGAATTAAATGAGCTTGAAGTGAGTTTCGGAAGGTTCGCTCGTCTCTAGGGAAGCCTCTTGTAGGCACATACGGGCTATAAATATCAGATCCTTTATACAAGGGATGAATGAGCTGCGGAGGAAACTGGGTATTATGTAGAAAATTGAGGGATTGAATGAACGTTTTTCCCTTTCACAGCTGAGGAGGTAGAAATAATCCAGGATAATTACCGGGTTATTATGAATGTGCCGTACGCTTTCACACGTGCCATTAAATAGAAAATAAAAAATGAAACAAAAAGAATCCTAAAATTGTTCCTGTATAATTCTCCTCCCTGTCCTCTCTACTCCTGTCTTAAAGGGGTACTCCGCCCACAGACATCTTATCCCCGATGGCAGGGGTTCCACTGCTGGGACCCCCCCCCCCCCCGCCCCACGATCTCCATGCAGCACCCGGAATTCTAAACAGTATGTTTAGAACGCTGGGTTTGGGTGGCCGGAGACGTCACGCCCCCTCCATTCATGTCTATGGGAGGGGGCGTGATGGCAGTCACTCCCCCTCCCATAGACATGAATGGAGGGGGCATGGCGTGAAGTCACAAGGGGGCGTGGCGTGATGTCACATCTCCGGCCGCCCAAACCCAGCATGGGTGCAGCACAGAGATTGCGGGGGTCACATCAGCCGGACCCATAATCAGACATCTTATCCCCTATAGATGTCTGTGGGCGGAGTACCCCTTTAACTTCAGGAACTGCATCACAATGGCCTGTGTGAACGCCGCCTTAGAGGAATGTACCTTGTTAGTGCAGAGATGAGTTTGTGTAGTGGCTGTTCTCCTGTAAGACAAAGATGGGAAATAGTGAGGCCGACCTTTCTTCCTCCTGCCAGTCCCCACCGGTCCCCACCAGTCCCCACCAGTCCCCACCGGTCCCCACCAGTCCCCACCTGTCCCCACCGGTCCCCACCAGTCCCCACCGGTCCCCACCAATCCCCACCTGTCCCCACCGGTCCCCACCGGTCCCCACCAGTCCCCACCGGTCCCCACCAGTCCCCACCGGTCCCCAACAGTCCCCACCATTCTCCACCAGTCTTCTATCTAACCGATAGGGCCTATTCACACCAAGGATTTTCAGAGCGGAATCCAGCGGAAAAATTCTGCCTGAAAATTCCGGCGCAGCAGCCTCCAATTGTTTCCAACAGGATTCTACTGCACCTTGCACATGGCGGAAAACTCTGCAGCGGAAATTCAAATTTTGGACTCAAACGGGTTCATAATTTCAGCAGAATCCTATGGGAAATACATTGCCGTCTATGGAGATGGCGCATTATCTATGAAGCCGGCGCCTGCCGTGCGCAGAATGTCCGCCCAGAATTTGAAACCTAGAAAAATGCAGATTTTTTTTTTTTTTGCCAATTTGTCACAATATTTCACAAAAACCATCGACGTATCAACAAAAATTACCATGAATATAAAGTACAAGATTTGAAAAATGTGGCCCGGCCATTATAGGGGTACACCGGTGTGAAAAACTATTTTAATATCAACTGGAGCCAAAAAGTTGAAGAGATTTGTAAATTACTTCTATTTAAAAATCTTAATCCTTCCAATACTTATCAGCTGCTGTATACTACAGAGGAAGTTGAGTTGTTATTTTCTGTCTGACCACAGTGCTCTCTGCTGACACCTCTGTCCATGTCCCGTGTAGGAGCAAATCCCCATAGCAAACCTCTCCTGCTCTGGACAGTTCCTGACATGGACAGAGGTGTCAGCAGACTGGAAAGAACTACACAACTTCCTGTGGAGCATACAGCAGCTGATAGATACTGCAAGGATTAATATTTTTAAATAGAAGTCATTTACACATCTGTAGAACTTTCTGCCACCAGTCGATAAAAAATAAATAAATAGTTTTGCACTGGATGTATCCCTTTAAGGTCAACACAGGACGCAAGACTTCTTCCTCCGGGAAACCCCTTTAATACAGCGAAAGAAAAAGTAGAAGACGCGACTCCGCTCACCGCCCAACGTGGACGCGTTCCAAGGACAAGGCAGTATCCCATGGTGCGTTTTATGCTCGGGCTATAAGGCGGGCCGTATCCTGTAGATATTTCAACTTGAAAGAAAAGGTGGCGTCCAGCTCCCAAACGAAATTTTGGGTAAAAGCTTTAAAACTTTATGTTCATTCGATTTGCGTTAAAATAGAAACAAGGGCAAAAGAAATAGTAGTAGAATAGAAGTGTATGGCCGACGCCTTTTATGAATTGCCATGACTAAGAGCTGTATATAGCTCGAAACGCGTCGGCCGGAGGCACTTGTCTTTTATAAATTGCCATGACTAAGAGCTGCATATAGCTAGAAACGTGTCGGCTGGAGACACTTGCCTTTTATGAATTGCCATGACTAAGAGCTGTATATAGCTAGAAACACGTTGGCCGGAGGCACTTGCCTTTTATGAATTGCCATGACTAAGAGCTGTATATCGCTCAAAACAAGTTGGCTAGAGGCACTTGCCTTTTATGAATTGCCATGACTAAAAGCTGTATATAGCTCAAAACGAGTTGGCCGGAGGCACTTGCCTTTTATGTATTGCCATGACTAAGAGCTGTATATAGCTTGAAACACGTCGGCTGGAGCCACTTGCCTTTTATGAATTGCCATGAGTAAGAGCTGTACATAGCTAGAAACGCGTTGGCCGGAGGCACTTGCCTTTTATGTATTGCCATGACTAAGAGCTGTATATAGCTTGAAACACGTCGGCCGGAGCCACTTGCCTTTTATGAATTGCCATGACTAAGAGCTGTACATAGCTAGAAACACGTTGGCCGGAGGCACTTGCCTTTTATAAATTGCCATGACTAAGAGCTGTATATAGCTAGAAACGCATTCGCCAGAGGCACTTGCCTTTTATGAATTGCCATGACTAAGAGCTGTATATAGCTCAAAATGCATAGACAAGACGCACGTGCCTTTTATGAATTGCCATGACTAAGAGCTGTATATAGCTCAAAGTGCGTCAACCGGAGGCACTTGCCTTTTATAAATTGCCATGACTAAGAGATGTATATAGCTCAAAACACGTCGGACGGAGGCACTTGCCTTTTATGACTTGCTATGACTAAGAGCTGTATATAGCTGGAAACACGTCAGGCAGAGGCACTTGCCTTTTATGAATTGCCATGACTAAGAGCTGTATATAGCTCGAAGCGCGTCGGCCCTTCAATTTTACTACTCTGTCTTTTGTTTTTAAGCTTTTACCAGAAATTTAGTCTGGGAGCTGGACACCACCATCTCTTTCAAGTTAATACCCATTTAAGGCCAGGTTCGCAGGTTGGAATTTCCGTGCGAAATTCCGCATTGGAAATCTGCACGGAGATTCGGCTGCAGCAGAGTCCCATTGAGTTCTGAGGACCCAGCACGGAATGCTTAGGCATCCATGAGACGTGCATTCCTGTGCGGTCCTAGTGCCAGCATGTTGCCTGCAATCTGTGGACTGCCCGCGGGGAGATTTTCCGTGTGGACATTCCTTATAGTACAATGTGAGATCACAAGCTGACATCTCGCGCGTCATGTGTCATAATTCTTGGAGATGGTCCGAGATCCTATGGAGACTATTTACCACTAGTCCTGACACCAGTCGGCACTGTATGCGCCAATGCGCGCTCCATTCTAGCTCTGGTTGGTGTCTGGACTTTTGCGGCAGCACCGGTATCAGAACCTGTGAGCGATACTTCATAGGTGTCACGGGGAATCTCGGTCTGTCAGAGCAGCAATATTTGCGCCACTTTCTCTCAAGTAAAATGTGGGACGTTTGGGCGTCATTACTGTATCGATGTCACTTGTCATTGATCGGTTATAGGGGAAGATTAATTAAAACCTGTGCAGAGGAAAAGTTGCCCAGTTGCCCATAGCAACCAATCAGATCGCTTCTTTCCTTTTTAAAAGGCCTCTGCAAAGTGAAAGCAGCGATCTGATTGGTTGCCATGGGCATCTTTTCCTCTGCACCGGCCTCGATACATCTCCCCCATAGTATTCTTGTGTTTACAGCGCAGTTCATACCAGGTCGTCTGTGCAGTCGTCGTGTACGAGCTCCTCTCCTTCATCTCCATTAAGAGGCTCCTCCGTGACAGTGTCGCCCGCCTCCGATGTGCTGTCCTCCTGGGAGAATTCACTCCGGCTGCAGTCGGATTTCTTCCTTGACGCGATGGCTGGGGGTGAGCGGCAGATGGTCGCATGAATAAAATATATAAGGACAATAGTTTACTATTAATGGCGCACATTATTCTTCACCAAATCTACCCAGAAAATGAGAGCAGATTCAAGCCAGCTCCTCCTGCTCTATAACCTGATACCTGCAGATTGTACTGTATTGTATATATCATCTGCTCAGCTCCTCCTGCTCTATAACATGTTACCTGCAGATTGTACTGTATTGTATATATCATCTGCTCAGCTCCTCCTGCTCTATAACCTGATACCTGTAGATTGTACTGTATTGTATATATCATCTGCTCAGCTGCTCCTGCTCTATAACCTGATACCTGTAGATTGTACTGTATTGTATATATCATCTGCTCAGCTCCTCCTGCTCTATAACATGTTACCTGCAGATTGTACTGTATTGTACATATCATCTGCTCAGCTCCTCCTGCTCTATAACATGTTACCTGCAGATTGTACTGTATTGTACATATCATCTGCTCAGCTCCTCCTGCTCTATAACATGATACTTGCAGATTGTACTGTATTGTGAATATCATCTGCTCAGCTCCTCCTGCTCTATAATCTGACACCAGTAGATTGTACTGTATTGTATAAATCCTCTGCTCAGCTCCTCCTGCTCTATAATCTGATACCTGTAGATTGTACTGTATTGTATAAATCCTCTGCTCAGCTCCTCCTGCTCTATAATCTGATACCTGTAGATTGTACTGTATTGTATATATCATCTGCTCAGCTCCTCCTGCTCTATAACCTGATACCTGCAGATTGTACTGTATTGTATATATCATCTGCTCAGCTCCTCCTGCTCTATAACCTGATACCTGTAGATTGTACTGTATTGTATATATCATCTGCTCAGCTCCTCCTGCTATATAACATGTTACCTGCAGATTGAACTGCATTGTATATATCATCTGCTCAGCTCCTCCTGCTCTATAACCTGATACCTGCAGATTGTACTGTATTGTATATATCATCTGCTCAGCTCCTCCTGCTCTATAACATGTAACCTGCAGATTGTACTGTATTGTGTATATATATATATATATATATCATCTGCTCAGCTCCTCCTGCTCTATAACATGTAACCTGCAGATTGTACTGTATTGTATATATCATCTTCTCAGCTCCTCCTGCTCTATAACATTATACCTGCAGATTGTACTGTATTGTATATATCATCTGCTCAGCTCCTCCTGCTCTATAACCTGATACCTACAGATTGTACTGTATTGTATATATCATCTGCTCAGCTCCTCCTTCTCTATAACATGTTACCTGCAGATTGTACTGTATTGTATATATTATCTGCTCAGCTTCTCCTGCTCTATAACCTGATACCTGCAGATTGTACTGTATTGTATATATCATCTGCTCAGCTCCTCCTGCTCTATAACATGATACATGCAGATTTTTCTGTATTGTATATATCTCATCTGCTCAGCTCCTCCTGCTCTATAACATGATACCTGCAGATTGTACTGTATTATATATATCATCTGCTCAGCTCCTCCTGCTCTGTAACATGATACCTGCAGATTGTACTGTATTGTATATATTATCTGCTCAGCTCCTCCTGCTCTATAACATGTTACCTGCAGATTGTACTATATTGTGTATATATCATCTGCTCAGCTCCTTCTGCTCTATAACATGTTACCTGCAGATTGTACTGTATTGTATATATATAATCTGCTCAGCTACTCCTGCTCTATAACATGATATCTGTAGATTGTACTGTATTGTATATATTATCTGCTCAGCTCCTCCTGCTCTATCACCTGATACCTGCAGATTGTACTGTATTGTATATATCATCTGCCCAGCTCCTCCTGCTCTATAACCTGATACCTGTAGATTGTACTGTATTGTATATATCATCTGCTCAGCTCCTCCTGCTCTATAACATGTTACCTGCAGATTGTACTGTATTGTACATATCATCTGCTCAGCTCCTCCTGCTCTATAACATGTTACCTGCAGATTGTACTGTATTGTACATATCATCTGCTCAGCTCCTCCTGCTCTATAACATGATACTTGCAGATTGTACTGTATTGTGAATATCATCTGCTCAGCTCCTCCTGCTCTATAATCTGACACCTGTAGATTGTACTGTATTGTATAAATCCTCTGCTCAGCTCCTCCTGCTCTATAACCTGATACCTGCAGATTGTACTGTATTGTATATATCATCTGCTCAGCTCCTCCTGCTCTATAATCTGATACCTGTAGATTGTACTGTATTGTATAAATCCTCTGCTCAGCTCCTCCTGCTCTATAACCTGATACCTGCAGATTGTACTGTATTGTATATATCATCTGCTCAGCTCCTCCTGCTCTATAATCTGATACCTGTAGATTGTACTGTATTGTATATATCATCTGCTCAGCTCCTCCTGCTCTATAATCTGATACCTGTAGATTGTACTGTATTGTATATATCATCTGCTCAGCTCCTCCTGCTCTATAACATGATACCTGCAGATTGTACTGTATTGTATATATTATCTGCTCAGCTCCTCCTGCTCTATAACATGTTACCTGCAGATTGTACTATATTGTGTATATATCATCTGCTCAGCTCCTTCTGCTCTATAACATGTTACCTGCAGATTGTACTGTATTGTATATATATCATCTGCTCAGCTACTCCTGCTCTATAACATGATACCTGCAGATTGTACTGTATTGTATATATCATCTGCTCAGCTCCTCTTGCTCTATAACATGTTACCTGCAGATTGTACTGTATTGTATATATCATCTGCTCAGCTCCTTCTGCTCTATAACATGTTACCTGCAGATTGTACTGTATTGTATATATCATCTGCTCAGCTCCTCCTGCTCTATAACATGATACCTGCAGATTGTACTGTATTGTATATATCATCTGCTCAGCTCCTCCTGCTCTATAACATGTTACCTGCAGATTGTACTGTATTGTATATATATCATCTGCTCAGCTCCTCCTGCTCTATAACATGTTACCTGCAGATTGTACTGTATTGTATATATCATCTGCTCAGCTCCTCCTGCTCTATAACATGTTACCTGCAGATTGTACTGTATTATATATATCATCTGCTCAGCTCCTCCTGCTCTATAACATGATACCTGCAGATTGTACTGTATTGTATATATCATCTGCTTAGCTCCTCCTGCTCTATAACGTGTTACCTGCAGATTGTACTGTATTGTATATATATATATATATATATATCTCATCTGCTCAGCTCCTCCTGCTCTATAACATGTTACCTGCAGATTGTACTGTATTGTATATATCATCTGCTCAGCTCCTCCTGCTCCATAACATGATACCTGCAGATTGTACTGTATTGTATATATCATCTGCTTAGCTCCTCCTGCTCTATAACGTGTTACCTGCAGATTGTACTGTATTGTATATATATATATATATCATCTGCTCAGCTCCTCCTGCTCTATAACATGTTACCTGCAGATTGTACTGTATTGTATATATCATCTGCTCAGCTCCTCCTGCTCTATAACATGTTACCTGCAGATTGTACTGTATTGTATATATCATCTGCTCAACTCCTCCTGCTCTATAACATGTTACCTGCAGATTGTACTGCATTGTATATATTATCTGCTCAGCTCGGAGCTGTACACTCGGCCTATTATGGTGTCAGTGTTTATGGATTAATAATTTGTTTAGTAGGACTTGAGTCTGATTCAACCAACCTGCACATGGCTTCTGTTCATCTGTGATCTGCTCCAGTCTCCCCAGTAGAGCGTCGATGTTGGTCTTGATCTGTGTGAGTTCGGACTTGATGGTCTGAATCTCATTGCGTCTTACTGCAAACAGCAAAGAGAACAGACAGAACAATGTCGCTGTTGTTTAGCAGGATGTTAAAGGGGTACTCCAGAGGAAAAGAAATGTTTTTAAATCTACTACTGTAGTTGCATTCTGACCACAGTGGTCTCTGCTGCCATCTCTGTCAATGGCAGGAACTGTCCAGAGCAGGAGCAAATCTCCACAGTAAACCCCTCCTGCTCTGGCCAATTCCTGACATGGACAGAGGTGGCAGCAGAGAGCACTGTGGTCAAACTGGAAAGAACAACTCGACTTCCTGTGAAACATACAACAGCTGATAAGTACTGGAAGGATTAAGATTTTTATATAGAAGTAAATTACAAATCTTTCTGACACTAGTTGATTTCCCCCCCCCCCCTCTGGAGTTCCCCTTTAAGCCTCTCCCAGGTCCCGCAGTCTGTACTTACATCTCAGCTTAGCTGCGTTGCCTGTAATGGCTGCTGATCTTGCTAACAGTTTGACCGGTAGTGCTGACTTTACCCTTCGTACGAGAGGCACGCTGACACGTGGCCGCTTCACTGGCACCGCCCGGGGCGCAGGCGACACTCTGCCTCGATACTCAAACAACCTGTACGGAAGAGACGATTAAGTCAGTCACATGA